>NW_024412163.1:0-300000 GCF_016920715.1 Anopheles arabiensis
TGGCTCCATTTGGATGAAACATGGCCGTAACAACGATATTAGATAACAAAAAAACTCAACATCAAATTTCAAGGCCATTGAAATAGTGAAAGATGGCTTCATTTGGATGAAACATGGCCCTAACAACGATAATAGATGGCAACAAAATTCAACATCGCATTTGAAGGCCATTGAAATAGTGCACAAGATAAACTCTCTCTCTATCCCTCATTTATAACATTCCCATCATTCCGACATCATTTCCCTCTATCCATCTTATCCCTTCTATCCATCCTTTCACTCCTGTCTCTCTTTTCTTCCTTTTCCTCCTTTCCTCCTTTCCCTCCATTCCATCCTTTCCTCCCTTTCCCTCATTTCCATCTTTCCCATCATTCCTCCATTTCCCTCATTTCTCCCTTTTCCCTCCTTTTCCCTCCTTTTCCCTACTTTCCCTCCTTTCCTCCTTTCCCTCCTTTCCCTCCTTTCCCTCCTTTCCCTCCTTTCCCTCATTTCCATCCTTTCCCTCCTTTCCATCCTTTCCCTCCTTTCCTCCTTTCTCTTTTTTCCTCTTTTCCCTCCTTTCCCTCTTTTCCCTCCTTTCCCTCCTTTCCCTCCCTTTTCCTCCTTTCCCTCCTTTCCCTCCTTTCCCTCCTTTCCCTCCTTTCCTCCTTTCCTCCTTTCCCTCATTTCCATCCCTTTCCATCCTTTCCTCCTTTTCCCTCCTTTCCATCCTTTCTCTTTTTTTCCTCTTTTCCCTCCCTTTTCCTCCTTTCCCTCCTTTCCCTCCTTTCCCTCTTTCCCTCCTTTCCCTCCTTTCCCTCCTTTCCCTCCTTTCTCTCCTTTCGCTTCCTTTCCCTACTTTTCCACCCTTCCTTTTCCCTCCTTTTCCCTCCTTTCCCTCCTTTCCCTCCTTTCCCTCCTTTCCCTCCTTTCCCTCCTTTCCCTCCTTTCCCTCCTTTCCCTCCTTTCCCTCCTTTCCCTCCTTTCCCTCCTTTCCCTCCTTTCCCTCCTTTCCCTCCTTTCCCTCCTTTTACTCCTTTCCCTCCTTTCCCTCCTTTCCATCCTTTCCATCCTTTCCATCCTTTCCCTCCTTTCCCTCCTTTCTTTTTTTCCTCTTTTCCCTCTTTTCCCTCCTTTCCCACATTTCCTTCCTTTCATTATATTCCCTTCTTTTATCTTTTCCGTCTGTCGCTTACGATAATTTAGCCTTAAAAACAAAGCGTTGCTGGTCAATACTTGCTGAATAGCTACGTTATACAACGCGCCAGCGACTAAACGCGATGGTTTAACGATTTAATGGAACCATAGGCTAAGAAGAAAATGCTGATCCACGACGGTCAGCATCTTTAGAGAATAATTTCAATAGAAAAAATAATGAAGGCGTTATTTGCAAAGAGCCAGTTGGTGCGTTTATTATTGTGCTTAAGTCGGCGTGTACTGTGCCTATCTTGGGCTGCAGCTCGAAAGACACTTTCGTGTGCGCGAAAGCAACAAAACACAACATCTATTTTCTAATCCATTGAAATAGTGCAAGATGGCTTCATTTGGATGAAACATGGCCGTAACAACGATAATATATGGCAACAAAACTCAACATCAAATTTCAAGGCCATTGAAATAGTGCAAGATGGCTCAATTTGGATGAAACATGGCCGTAACAACGATAATAGATGGCAACAAAACTCAACATCAAATTTCAGGGCATTGAAATAGTTCAAGATGGATTCATTTGGATGAAACATGGCCGTAACAAAGATAATAGATGGCAAGATGGCTTCATTTGGATGAAACATGGCCGTAACTACGATATTCGATGGCAACAAAACACAACATCTATTTTCTAATCCATTGAAATAGTGCAAGATGGCTTCATTTGGATGAAACATGGCCGTAACAGCGATAATAGATGGCAACAAAACTCAACATCAAATTTCAAGGCCATTCAAATAGTGCAAGATGGCTTCATTTGGATGAAACATGGCCGTAACAACGATAATAGATGACAACAAAACTCAACATCAAATTTCAAGGCCATTGAAATAGTGCAAGATGGCTTCATTTGGATGAAACATGGCCGTAACATCGATAATAGATGGCAACAAAACTCAACATCAAATTTCAAGGCCATTCAAATAGTGCAAGATGGCTTCATTTGGATGAAACATGGCCGTAACAACGATAATAGATGGCAACAAAATTCAACATCAAAATTTCAAGGCAATTGAATTAGTGCAAGATGCCTTTATTTGGATGAAACATGGCCGTAACAACGATAATAGATGGCAACAAAATTCAACATCAAATTTCAAGGCCATTGAAATAGTGCAAGATGGCTCCATTTGGATGAAACATCGCCGCAACAACGATAATAGATGGCAACAAAACTCAACATCAAATTTCAAGGCCATTGAATAGTGAAAGATGGCTTCATTTGGATGAAACATGGCCGTAACTACGATAATAGATGGCAACAAAATTCAACATCAAATTTCAAGGCCATTGAAATAGTGCAAGATGGCTTCATTTGGATGAAACATGGCCGTAACTACGATATTCGATAGCAAAAAACTCAACATCAAATTTCAAGGCCATTGAATTGTGAAAGATGGCTTCATTTGGATGAAACATGGCCGTAACAACGATAATAGATGGCAACAAAATTCAACATCGCATTTGAAGGCCATTGAAATAGTACAAGATAAGCTCTCTCTCCTATCCCTCATTTACCAACATTCCCATCATTCCCGTCATTCCCTCCTTTCCATCTTATCCCTTCTATCCATCCTTTCACTCCTGTCTCTCTTTTCTTCCTTTTCCTCCTTTCCTCCTTTCCTCCATTCCATCCTTTCCTCCTTTCCCTCATTCCCATCTTTTCCCATCCGTTCCTCCATTCCTTATTTCTCCCTTTCCTCCTTTCCCTCCTTTCCCTCCTTTCCCTCCTTTCCCTCCTTTCCCTCATTTCCATCCTTTCCTCCTTTCCATCCTTTCCCTCCTTTCCCTCCTTTCTCTTTTTTCCTCTTTTCCCTCCTTTCCCTCTTTTTCCCTCCTTTCCTCTTTTCCTCCTTTCCCTCCTTTCCCTCCTTTTCCTCCTTTTCCTCCTTTCCATCCTTTTCCTCCTTTCCATCCTTTCCCTCCTTTCCCTCCTTTCTCTTTTTTTCCTCTTTTCCCTCCTTTCCTCTTTCCCTCCTTTCCCTCTTTTCCCTCCTTTTCCTCCTTTCCCTCATTTCCATCCTTTTCCCTCCTTTCCATCCTTTCCTTCCTTTCCCTCCTTTCTCTTTTTTTCCTCTTTTCCCTCCTTTCCCTCCTTTCCTCATTTCCTCCTTTCTCTTGTTTTCCTCTTTTCCCTCTTTTCCCTCCTTTCCCACATTTCCTTCCTTTCAGTATTTTATATTCTTTTTATCTTTTCCGTCTGTCGCTTACGATAATTTAGCCTTAAAACAAAGCGTTGCTGGTCAATACTTGCTGAATAGATACGTTATACAACGCGCCAGCGACTAAACGCGATGGTTTAACGATTTAATGGAACCATAGGCTAAGAAGAAAATGCTGATCCACGACGGTCAGCATCTTTAGAGAATAATTTCAATAGAAAAAATAATGAAGGCGTTATTTGCAAAGAGCCAGTTGGTGCGTTTATTATTGTGCTTAAGTCGGCGTGTACTGTGCCTATCTTGGGCTGCAGCTCCGAAAGACACTTTCGTGTGCGCGAAAGCAACAAAACACAACATCTATTTTCTAATCCATTGAAATAGTGCAAGATGGCTTCATTTGGATGAAACATGGCCGTAATCACGATAATAGATGGCAACAAAACTCAACATCAAATTTCAAGGCCATTGAAATAGTGCAAGATGGCTTCATTTGGATGAAACATGGCCGTAACAACGATAATAGAATTTGGATGAAACATGGCCGTAACAACGATAATAGATGGCAACAAAACTCAACATCAAATTTCAAGGCCATTCAAATAGTGCAAGATGGCTTCATTTGGATGAAACATGGCCGTAAGAACGATAATAGATGGCAACAAAACTCAACATCACATTTCAAGGCCATTGAAATAGTTCAAGATGGATTCATTTGGATGAAACATGGCCGTAACAAAGATAATAGATGGCAAGATGGCTTCATTTGGATGAAACATGGCCGTAACTACGATATTCGATGGCAACAAAACACAACATCTATTTTCTAATCCATTGAAATAGTGCAATATGGCTTCATTTGGATGAAACATGGCCGTAACAACGATAATAGATGGCAACAAAACTCAACATCAAATTTCAAGGCCATTGAAATAGTGCAAGATGGCTTCATTTGGATGAAACATGGCCGTAACAACGATAATAGATGGCAACAAAATTCAACATCAAATTTCAAGGCCATTGAATTAGTGCATGATGGCTTCCATTTGGATGAAACATGGCCGTAACAACGATAATAGATGGCAACAAAACTCAACATCTAATTTCAAGGCCATTCAAATAGTGCAAGATGGCTTCATTTGGATGAAACATGGCCGTAACAACGATAATAGATGGCAACAAAATTCAACATCAAAATTTCAAGGCCATTGAATTAGTGCATGATGGCTTTATTTGGATGAAACATGGCCGTAACAACGATAATAGATGGCAACAAAATTCAACATCAAATTTCAAGGCCATTGAAATATTGCAAGATGGCTCCTTTTGGATGAAACATGGCCGTAATCACGATAATAGATGGCAACAAAACTCAACATCTAATATTAAGGACATTGAAATAGTGCAAGATGGCTCCATTTCTATGAAACATGGCCGTAACAACGATAAAAGATGGCAACAAAACTCAACATCAAATTTCAAGGCCATTGAAATAGTGCAAGATGGCTCCATTTGGATGAAACATGGCCGTAACAACGATAATAGATGGCAAAAAAACTCAACATCACATTTCAAGGCCATTGAAATAGTTCAAGATGGATTCATTTGGATGAAACATGGCCGTAACAAAGATAATAGATGGCAAGATGGCTTCATTTGGATGAAACATGGCCGTAACTACGATATTCGATGGCAACAAAACAACATCTATTTTCTAATCCATTGAAATAGTGCAATATGGCTTCATTTGGATGAAACATGGCCGTAACAACGATAATAGATGGCAACAAAACTCAACATCAAATTTCAAGGCCATTGAAATAGTGCAAGATGGCTTCATTTGGATGAAACATGGCCGTAACAAGGATAATAGATGGCAACAACACTCAACATCAAATTTCAAGGCCATTGAATTAGTGCATGATGCCTTTATTTGGATGAAACATGGCCGTAACAACGATAATAGATGACAAAAACTCAACATCAAATTTCAAGGCCATTGAAATAGTGCAAGATGGCTTCATTTGGATGAATCATGGCCGTAACAAGGATAATAGATGGCAACAAAACTCAACATCAAATTTCAAGGCCATTGAAATAGTGCAAGATGGCTTCATTTGGATGAAACATGGCCGTAACAACGATAATAGATGACAACAAAACTCAACATCAAATTTCAAGGCCATTCAAATAGTGCAAGATGGCTTCATTTGGATGAAACATGGCCGTAACAACGATAATAGATGACAACAAAACTCAACATCAAATTTCAAGGCCATTGAAATAGTGCAAGATGGCTCCATTTGGATGAAACATGGCCGTAACAACGATAATAGATGGCAACAAAATTCAACATCAAATTTCAAGGCTATTGAAATAGTGCAAGATAGCTCCATTTGGATGAAACATGGCCGCAACAACGATAATAGATGACAACAAAACTCAACATCAAATTTCAAGGCCATTCAAATAGTGAAAGATGGCTTCACTTGGATGAAACATGGCCGTAACAACGATAATAGATGGCAACAAAACTCAACATCAAATTTCAAGGCCATTCAAATAGTGCAAGATGGCTTCATTTGGATGAAACATGGCCGTAACAACGATAATAGATGGCAAAAAACTCAACATCAAATTTCAAGGCTATTGAAATAGTGCAAGATAGCTCCATTTGGATGAAACATCGCCGCAACAACGATAATAGATGACAACAAAACTCAACATCAAATTTCAAGGCCATTGAAATAGTGCAAGATGGCTTCATTTGGATGAAACATGGCCGTAACAAGGATAATAGATGGCAACAAAACTCAACATCAAATTTCAAGGCCATTGAAATAGTGCAAGATGGCTTCATTTTGTAATGTGATCGAACGTACGCGGGGCCGTCGTGCACCGTTTTGCGGGGAGTCAGTCTTTACTGACATGAGCTGAGGTGGAACAAACTATTCGAGGCGGACTGATTTGATCGTCCAGGCGATCATGGAAACCCGGAAGGAGTTTCCTTACTGGAAATGTTGGAGTTTAGAAGCCTTACCTTGGGTAGGGGACATAACTAAACTCTTGAAATAAGTTGGTACACGAAGTTTTTAGGAAGCGTAACGTCCTATCTTGGCAGTCCGAACGAATCTGACTTGCCACGGTCGGATTTGGTTTTATTTATACTCAATGGGTTTCGAAATATTGGTTTTGGAATGTGTTTTTGTCCTAATTAAAGGTTATTGATATGAGGTGCAATTTATTCATTCTATCGGAGTGAGGTGTCTGTCAATTTGTGCTTATGCTGCGCTTTTAGTGTTTTACAAAGGTTCTGGAAAGTTTCAACTGTTCTAGCCAAATAACGAGTGCGTTCGTCGATCATTGCCTACACTGCGCTTTTAGCAATAAGTTGCTATGCGTTCTCTGTTTGTCCACTTTGCTGCAGTAACGCTTGAATTGCTTATGTTGCGCGTTTCGGTTGTTTTCGATAAATGTCTCAATGGTTTTTTCTATGGATGGTATGGTCTAGGTATGTTGCTATGGTGTGGATTGATTTGCTGATGTAATATAATGAATGTGTTGCAATAGTGTGATTTGGCTTTCCGAAGTGTGTTACAATGTGTCTATAGCTGATAGTTTGTATTATAATAAGTTCTGTATAGCAGATATGCTACAATTTGGATGAAACATGGCCGTAACAACGATAATAGATGACAACAAAACTCAACATCAAATTTCAAGGCCATTCAAATAGTGCAAGATGGCTTCATTTGGATGAAACATGGCCGTAACAACGATAATAGATGACAACAAAACTCAACATCAAATTTCAAGGCCATTGAAATAGTGCAAGATGGCTCCATTTGGATGAAACATGGCCGTAACAACGATAATAGATGGCAACAAAATTCAACATCAAATTTCGAGGCCATTCAAATAGTGAAAGATGGCTTCATTTGGATGAAACATGGCCGTAACAACGATAATAGATGGCAACAAAACTCAACATCAAATTTCAAGGACATTGAATAGTGCATGATGGCTTCATTTGGATGAAACATGGCCGTAACAACGATAATAGATGGCAACAAAATTCAACATCGCATCTGAAGGCCATTGAATTAGTGCATGATGCCTTTATATGGATGTAACATGGCCGTAACAACGATAATAGATGGCAACAAAACTCAACATCAAATTTCAAGGCCATTCAAATAGTGCAAAATGGCTTCATTTGAATGAAACATGGCCGTAACAATGATAATAGATGACAACAAAACTCAACATCAAATTTCAAGGCCATTGAAATAGTGCAATATGGCTTCATTTGGATGAAACATGGCCGTAACAACGATAATAGATGGCAACAAAACTCAACATCAAATTTCAAGGCCATTGAATAGTGAAAGATGGCTTCATTTGGATGAAACATGGACGTAACAACGATAATAGATGGCAACAAAACTCAACTTCTAATTTCAAGGCCATTGAAATAGTGCAAGATGGCTCCATTTGGATGAAACATGGCCGTAACAACGATAATAGATGGCAACAAAACTCAACATCAAATTTCAAGGCCATTGAAATAGTGCAAGATGGCTTCATTTGGATGAAACATGGCCGTAACAACGATGATAGATGGCAACAAAACTTAACATCAAATTTCAAGGCCATTCAAATAGTGCAAGATGGCTTCATTTGGATGAAAATGGCCGTAACAACGATAATAGATGGCAAAAAACTCATCGTCAAATTTCAAGGCCATTGAAATAGTGCAAGATGGCTCCATTTGGATGAAACATCGCCGCAACAACGATAATAGATGGCAACAAAATTCAACATCAAATTTCAAGGCCATTGACATAGTGCAAGATGCCTTCATTTGGATGAAACATGGCCGCAAAAACGATAATAGATGGCAACAAAACTCAACATCAAATTTCGAGGCCATTCAAATAGTGAAAGATGGCTTCATTTGGATGAAACATGGCCGTAACAACGATAATAGATGGCAACAACACTCAACATCAAATTTCAAGGCCATTGAAATAGTGCAAGATGGCTTCATTTGGATGAAACATGGCCGTAACTACGATATTCGATACCAAAAACTCAACATCAAATTTCAAGGCCATTGAAATAGTGCAAGATGGCTTCATTTGGATGAAACATGGCCGTAACAACGATAATAGATGGCAACAAAACTCAACATCAAATTTCAAGGCCATTGAAATAGTGCAAGATGGCTTCATTTGGATGAAACATGGCCGTAACAACGATGATAGATGGCAACAAAACTCAACATCAAATTTCAAGGCCATTGAATTAGTGCATGATGCCTTTATTTGGATGAAACATGGCCGTAACAACGATAATAGATGGCAACAAAACTCAACATCAAATTTCAAGGCCATTCAAATAGTGCAAGATGGCTTCATTTGGATGAAACATGGCCGTAACAACGATAATAGATGGCAACAAAATTAAACATCACATTTCAAGGCCATTGAAATAGTGCAAGATGGCTTCATTTGGATGAAACATGGCCGTAACAACGATAATAGATGGCAAAAAACTCAACATCAAATTTCAAGGCTATTGAAAAGGTGCAAGATAGCTCCATTTGGATGAAACATCGCCGCAACAACGATAATAGATGACAACAAAACTCAACATCAAATTTCAAGGCCATTGAAATAGTGCAAGATGGCTTCATTTGGATGAAACATGGCCGTAACAACGATAATAGATGGCAACAAAGTTCAAGATCAAATTTCAAGGCCATGAAATAGTGCAAGACGGCTTCATTTGGATGAAACATGGCCGTAACAACGATAATAGATGGCAACAAAATTAAACATCACATTTCAAGGCCATTGAAATAGTGCAAGATGGCTTCATTTGAATCAAACATGGCCGTAACAACGATAATAGATGGCAACAAAACTCAACATCAAATTTCAAGGCCATTGAAATAGTGCAAGATAGCTCCATTTTGATGAAACATGACCATAACAACGAAAATAGATGGCAACAAAACTCAACATCAAATTTCAAGGCCATTCAAATAGTGAAATATGGCTTCATTTGAATGAAACATGGCCGTAACAACGACAATAGATGGCAACAAAACTCAACAACAAATTTCAAGGTCATTGAAATAGTGCAAGATGACTTCATTTGGATGAAACATGGCCGTAACAACGATAATAGATGGCAACAAAATTAAACATCACATTTCAAGGCCATTGAAATAGTGCAAGATGGCTTCATTTGAATCAAACATGGCCGTAACAACGATAATAGATGGCAACAAAACTCAACATCAAATTTCAAGGCCATTGAAATAGTGCAAGATAGCTCCATTTGGATGAAACATCGCCGCAACAACGATAATAGATGACAGCAAAACTAAACATCAAATTTCAAGGCCATTGAAATAGTGCAAGATGGCTTCATTTGGATGAAACATGGCCGTAACAACGATAATAGATGACAACAAAAATCAACATCAAATTTCAAGGCCATTGAAATAGTGCAAGATGGCTCCATTTGGATGAAACATGGCCGTAACAACAAAATAGATGGCAACAAAATTCAACATCAAATTTCGAGGCCATTCAAATAGTGAAAGATGGCTTCATTTGAATGAAACATGGCCGTAACAACGACAATAGATGGCAAAAAACTCAACAACAAATTTCAAGGTCATTGAAATAGTGCAAGATGACTTCATTTGGATGAAACATGGCCGTAACAACGATAATAGATGGCAACAAAGTTCAAGATCAAATTTCAAGGCCATGAAATAGTGCAAGACGGCTTCATTTGGATGAAACATGGCCGTAACAACGATAATAGATGGCAACAAAACTCAACATCAAATTTCAAGGCCATTGAATAGTGCAAAATGGCTTCATTTGAATCAAACATGGCCGTAACAACGATAATAGATGGCAACAAAACTCAACATCAAATTTCAAGGCCATTGAATTAGTGCAAGATGATTTCGTTTGGATGAAACATGGCCGTAACAACGATAATAGATGGCAACAAAATTCAACATCAAATTTCGAGGCCATTCAAATAGTGAAAGATGGCTTCATTTGAATGAAACATGGCCGTAACAACGACAATAGATGGCAAAAAACTCAACAACAAATTTCAAGGTCATTGAAATAGTGCAAGATGACTTCATTTGGATGAAACATGGCCGTAACAACGATAAGAGATGGCAACAAAACTCAACGTCAAATTTTAAGGCCATTGAAATAGTGCAAGATAGCTCCATTTGGATGAAACATCGCCGCAACAACGATAATAGATGGCAAAAAACTCAACATCAAATTTCAAGGCCATTGAAATAGTGCAAGATGGCTTCATTTGGATGAAATATGGCCGTAATAACGATAATAGATGGCAACAAAACTCAACATCAAATTTCAAGGCCATTGAATTAGTGCAAGATGATTTCGTTTGGATGAAACATGGCCGTAACAACGATAATAGATGGCAACAAAATTCAACATCAAATTTCAAGGCCATTGAATTGTGAAAGATGGCTTCATTTGGATGAAACATGGCCGTAACAACGACAATAGATGGCAAAAAACTCAACAACAAATTTCAAGGTCAATGAAATAGTGCAAGATGACTTCATTTGGATGAAACATGGCCGTAACAACGATAATAGATGGCAACAAAGTTCAAGATCAAATTTCAAGGCCATTGAATTAGTGCAAGATGGCTTCATTTGGATGAAACATGGCCGTAACAAGGATAATAGATGGCAACAAAACTCAACATCAAATTTCAAGGCCATTGAATTAGAGCAAGATGCCTTTATTTGGATGAAACATGGCCGTAACAACGATAATAGATGGCAACAAAACTCAACATCAAATTTCAAGGCCATTGAAATAGTGCAAGATGGCTCCATTTGGATGAAACATGGCCGTAACAACGATAATAGATGGCAACAAAACTCAACATCAAATTTCAAGGACATTGAATAGTGCATGATGGCTTCATTTGGATGAAACATGGCCGTAACAACGATAATAGATGGCAAAAACTCAACATCAAATTTCAAGGCTATTGAAATAGTGCAAGATAGCTCCATTTGGATGAAACATCGCCGCAACAACGATAATAGATGACAACAAAATTCAACATCAAATTTCAAGGCCATTGAAATAGTGCAAGATGGCTTCATTTGGATGAAACATGGCCGTAACAAGGATAATAGATGGCAACAAAACTCAACATCAAATTTCAAGGACATTGAAATAGTGCAAGATGGCTCCATTTGGATGAAACATGGCCGTAACAACGATAATAGATGGCAACAAAATTCAACATCAAATTTCAAGGCCATTCAAATAGTGAAAGATGGCTTCATTTGGATGAAACATGGCCGTAACAACGATAATAGATGGCAACAAAACTCAACATCAAATTTCAAGGCCATTCAAATAGTGCAAGATGGCTTCATTTGGATGAAACATGGCCGTAACAACGATAATAGATGGCAAAAAAACTCAACATCAAATTTCAAGGCTATTGAAATAGTGCAAGATAGCTCCATTTGGATGAAACATCGCCGCAACAACGAAAATAGATGACAACAAAACACAACATCAAATTTCAAGGCCATTGAAATAGTGCAAGATGGCTTCATTTCGATGAAACATGGCCGTAACAAGGATAATAGATGGCAACAAAACTCAACATCAAATTTCAAGGCCATTGAAATAGTGCAAGATGGCTTCATTTTGTAATGTGATCGAACGTACGCGGGGCCGTCGTGCACCGTTTTTGCGGGGAGTCAGTCTTTACTGACATGAGCTGAGGTGGAACAAACTATTCGAGGCGGACTGATTTGATCGTCCAGGCGATCATGGAAACCCGGAAGGAGTTTCCCTTACTGGAAATGTTGGAGTTTAGAAGCCTTACCTTGGGTAGGGGACATAACTAAACTCTTGAAATAAGTTGGTACACGAAGTTTTTAGGAAGCGTAACGTCCTATCTTGGCAGTCCGAACGAATCTGACTTGCCACGGTCGGATTTGGTTTTATTTATACTCAATGGGTTTCGAAATATTGGTTTTGGAATGTGTTTTGTCCTAATTAAAGGTTATTGATATGAGGTGCAATTTATTCATTCTATCGGAGTGAGGTGTCTGTCAATTTGTGCTTATGCTGCGCTTTTAGTGTTTTTACAAAGGTTCTGGAAAGTTTCAACTGTTCTAGCCAAATAACGAGTGCGTTCGTCGATCATTGCCTACACTGCGCTTTTAGCAATAAGTTGCTATGCGTTCTCTGTTTGTCCACTTTGCTGCAGTAACGCTTGAATTGCTTATGTTGCGCGTTTCGGTTGTTTTCGATAAATGTCTCAATGGTTTTTTCTATGGATGGTATGGTCTAGGTATGTTGCTATGGTGTGGATTGATTTGCTGATGTAATATAATGAATGTGTTGCAATAGTGTGATTTGGCTTTCCGAAGTGTGTTACAATGTGTCTATAGCTGATAGTTTGTATTATAATAAGTTCTGTATAGCAGATATGCTACACCTCCTCCTTTAGGAGAATAACGTAAATAATAAAATGATTGAAGTTATTCTTTTGATTTAATTAACCTGTTATTGTGTACTGTTGACGATTTGTTGGTGGTTTTGTGTATTATGGTGCAGTTTGGTTCTTGTATATTTGTTACTGTGAATGGTCCAATATAAACGGGATCCATTTTCTTCCTATTTTCATTTGTTAAGTAAACTATGTCGCCTATCTCAAGTTTTAAGGAGTTAGTATTTTTATTTAGTATATTTTGCCTATTTTCTTTAGATCTCACAAGGTTTTTCTGTGCTATTTCGTGTGATTTCTGTAATTTAAATTTCATTTCATTATAATATTGTTCAACATTATATACTGGCTCTATTTTGTTTTGGTAAATTTCTTGAGGTAGATTTGCTTTTCTGCCAAAAATTAATTCGTAAGGCGTATAACCTGTGTCTGTGTGTTCTGTGGTGTTATAAACAAATTCGTAAAATTTAATCCAGTCATCCCAGTCATCATGGTGCTCATTTACAAAGCTTCTAAGATATTCATTTAAACACCTGTGGTTTCTTTCTAGTGCTCCTATGGTTTGAGGATGGTATGCTGTACTGAACGTTTGTTTAATTTGTAAGATTTCTGTTATTTTGTTAAGGATTTCGTTATTGTATTCTTAGCCTTGATCTGATTTAAGCTCTATAAAAGTTCCAAATGTTAATATGAAATTTTCTACTAATGCTTTTGCAATAGTGTTTGCTTCTTTATTGTGAATAGGTATTATTACAACATATTTTGTCAAGTCACATTGTATAGTTATTGCGTACCTGTAGTTGTTATTGGTCTTTGTCAATGGTCCAACTGTGTCAATAGATATAACGTTAAATGGTTTGTTAGGCGTCGTTGTAATTACTGTCTGTTCTTTAGTGTGTCTGTTTACCTTATTAACTAAGCATGCTTCACACTTATTGATAAAATTTTTGATATCATTGCGCATGTTTTTCCACGTGTAAGTATCTCTTATTTTCCTGTAAAGTCTGAATTGGCCTACGTGTCCTCCCGAAGGGGTCATGTGATAATCATGGATTATTCTTAGCCGATCATGTTCTGTTTCAACCCACCTAGGTGGTGTAAACAGTATGAATTCATACTTGTCAATCACTCTGTTGGCGATTTCTTTAAGGGTTTGATGAGAGTACTGTGTAAATATTTGGTCGTGTAGAGACCAGGCCAGCTTTTGTTTTTGTAGTTATTGGCGATTTTGCAGATGTTGAGAAGAGCAAGCTCTAAAGCTTGACTTCCATTTTTCTGCTTTCGCGTTAACTTTCCCTAGGACTTTCTTGTAAGTGCTGTTGCACACTTCAAATGTTATATTGTTGTCGGAAATGCTTGTTCTAATTTTTAGAAGCTTCCTTGTTTTGGATGGTGTATCCGTTGTCCACATCGTTGGTTGATCAGACCTGGTATCGATGGGTTTATGAGGTGTTACTTTTTAGCCTCTTTTTGTTTAACCATTGCTCTGGTATTAACCATGAGGATTGTTGATTTAAGATTTTGTATATTGTTAGTTGTTGCTAACATTATGTTTGTTGGTATTTGAGCCTTAAGTTCATCTGAGGTAATGACTACTCTAGACAACGCGTCCGCTGCTACGTTTGCTTTCCCTGCTAAGAACTGTACGTCAAAGTCAAATTCTTCTAGATCTAATCTCATACGAGTTAACTTAGATGTTGGATTTTTCATCCCAAATAGGTATGCTAATGGTCTGTGGTCTGTTTTTACAATGAATTTTCGACCATATATATATGGTTTAAAGTAATTGATTGCCCAATGGATCGCTGTCAGTTCTTTTTCTATTATTGGTTTGTTTTTCTCCCTGGCGTGAAACTTTTGCTGGCAAATGCCACTGGTAAATCGTTTCCGTCAGTTATTTGAGACAATACAGCGCCACATGCTGTATCCGATGCATCAGTTGTTATAATGAACTGTTTTGTAAAATCGGGATATTGTAGTATTGTTGGTGAGAGTAAACTTTGTTTAAGTTTTTCAAAAGCTTCCTGACATTCTTTGGTCCAATCAAATTTTACGTCCTTTTTAATAAGGTTATTAATAGGTTTAGCTATTTTTGCAAAGTTTTGTACAAATTTTCTGTAATAATTACAAAATGCTACGAAGCGTCTGGCATCATTTGCATTTTTGGGTACAGGAAATTTTTCTATTATTTCGTATTTTGAGTCATCCGGGTATATACCTTTGTCTGTTATTTTGTGACCTAGATAGGTTACTTCTGTTTTAAAGAAGCAGCATTTTTCTGGATTTAACTTAAGATTGCATTTTCTTAATTTGTTAAAAACTTTACTTAAGTTACTTATATGGTGTTGTGCGCTGCACCCTGTAACGATTATATCGTCGATGTAAACAAATGCTAGCTCAGGTGATAATCCTGCCATAGCTATTGCCATCATACGTTGAAAACTATTTGGGCTTATATTTAAACCAAAAGGCATTCTCGTAAATTGATAATGACCTGTTGGTGTGGAAAATGCAGTGCATCTTCTTGATGCTGGTTCTAGCTCAATTTGGTGGAACCCTGACATTAAGTCAAGTGTGCTAAAATATTTTGCTCTACCTAACTGGTCCAATATTGTATCTATTCTAGGGAGAGGAAATTTATCCGGCAGGATTTTTTTATTTAGTTGTCTGAAGTCAACTACTAATCGCCACTTTTTACTTCCGTCAATCGATTTTTTCGGGACTAAGAGAATGGGCGAATTATAAGCTGAAACTGAATGTTCAATTATATCATTTTTCAGCATTTTGTCGACCTGTTGATTAATTTCATCTGCTTGGGAATGGATTTGTTTATAATTAGGTATGTATGATGGGTTGTTGTCCATTAGTTCTATTGGTTGTTTGTAGAAATTATTTGTTGTGATAGGCTCATTTTCGAGACAAAATATATCTGAAAATTCAGCAATAAGGTTTTTAAATTTCTTTTGCTATTTCCGGTACTTGTTCTATATGAACTTTATCTTGAATTATTCTAGTTCTTTCTGGGGTATTGTAATTATTTGCCAAGAAAATTTCATAATTTTTAAAGGTTCTATTTGTGGTCTGATTGTGCCTGTATTAATAAAGGCTGTTGACTCAGTTGTGTTGATAAGCTTGATGTTTGGATCAGTTTTGCTAATTATTGTGTTACCGATAAACACTCCTGGTTTTATTTCTTTAGAAAAAATACTGAATCTTCTGTTATTGGTTTTAAAGTGAGTTTGCGAATTACCTCACTTCTTGGTGGTATTTCAATAATTCCATTGATGCTGTCATCAACGGGGTGTTCAATGATATCATTTCCGTTACGGAAGTGTAACATCCAAGTCGAAAGGATGTCGCATTGGAATTTACTGATAAAGTCCATTCCTAATACTCCGTCTGCTTGAGTTGGTAGGTCTTTTATAATAAAAATGTATGCTCGACATTTTGTCACCAAAATGAATGGTTGCTTGAGTGTATCCCTTTGTTTTCATTGTATCTGTTGTGATACCTATGAGTGTGAGTTCCTTGTTTTTCTTTAACTGGATTTGTTTCTTTAAACTTGAGGCTTTAAAAGTGATACCTCAGCTCCGGAGTCAATGACCAATGTTGTGTTTTTCCCGTTAGCTATGTTCAATTTAACCTTTATGAAGTTGTTTGTTTTATCCCTGTCATCAAAACTACTGTGGGTATTGGTTTTGGTCGTCGTCTAAAAACGATCCCCTTCCTCTTCTTCTTTCTTGTCGGGTGTGTTGGTTTGAATTTGTGTATGCATAACCCTGCTGTGTGCCGCTTTGAATGCATTTGCGTTTCTGTTTGTCCCGTTGGTCTGGGGCCATATCGGGGTTTCGCTTGTGTCGAACGATTTGCGTTCGGTGTAAAGTTTGTGGTGCGACTATTCTGTTCATGTGGCGGGGTTTTTTTTTCATAACTTTTCACTGTATCCAGCATGTCGGTGATACTTGAAAACTCTTTTATGTCTAAAATTAGTTGGCTGTCTCTACTGATACCTGCTTCTTTTAGTTTTATTATGACGTTTTGCTGTGTTAGTGTCTTTGCTATGTCGGGTGTCATGTTTTCCTGAATATATGCTGTTTGCAGTTGATCAGCCAATTCGTTGAGGCTATTTGCAAAAGTGTTAAAATTTTCAAATTTACCTTTTCTTCTGTCGCATAATTGTTTGTAAATTTTGGCGACTGAGATGGTATTCGTATACCTTCCTTTGATGGTAACAATTATCTCATCGAAGGATTTAGGCAGTTCTTTAAACAATTCCTAGGTTCTTTTCCTAGTTTTGTGAGTAGGAGGTTGATTGCTATAAGGGAATTTGATGAACTGATCATACTTTTACTGTATTGACTGTATCGATGAATTTAGTCAATTCGGATGCTTTACCCTCAAACGGTTGCATGCCCGTGAGTACGGAGAACCCTACGCTATTAAGATCGAAAGCCATTTTAGATTTTTATGGAGTTGTAGAAAGGCTGATATGGTCTGTGCTAAGAGTTTGAACGATAACTTATTGGTTGTCAATAATGTTAAGTTGGTATTTTTGTCTTCTAAGCTATTTGTTAAGCAATCAGATGTCTTGTTATGTGAGTCGTCGTTGGTTTTGATGTGCTCATAGCAATGATATTATGAATTAGTGCGTTAGAAATTTTACTAAATTCTAATAGTTTGTTAAAGGTGTATTTGAATTTATTTTTTCTATCTCTTTTGAATCTCTTTAAATGTTTCCTCGGCTTGTATTCTGAGTTGTGTTTTCGTACAAGTCCTTTGATTGGGGTCCTGTATTTTTTAAAGATATGTTTCAAAATTTCAATTCTATCGCTTATAGTAATCATTCCTGTTTTGAATTGTTTTCATGTAATCTTTTATAGAACTCATTTCCTAGCTTGAAAACTTTGATTTGATTTGATTTGATTATGTTCTAAAGTTTCAATACCTTAATGGGATATGCTGCGTGCATTTTGTTGCTACTGATGATGATGCTACGCTGAATCTATACCGGTGCTGGGTGTTTAATCGGTATTTGGTGCATACTCGATATTCTACGATGACGTCGTCGATCAGTCGTCGCTCGATGTCTTGTCGGGACACTTGTCTATTCTTGCCTGCCAATCCAGATTGGGCAGTGGGCTCGTCTTGTATTTTCGTCTTCCACGTTGGGAAAGGTTGTTTCATTCAATCGCTGCTTGTGAACCGTAGTTTCGCTATGCACTTTATTGTCCCATATCAATTGCTCCACGAATCGTATAGATAACCAAAATGAGTTACATTATATAGGCAGTTGTATGTTATTGATTGCATCACGTTTTGCTAGAGTTTTCAATATTTTGAAAATGGTTTTAATTACTTTTGCATGAGTATGATAGCAAGAAGTATCAGCACAATGTTCAGTTTTAATTCATGGGTTTCATGCTGCTCTGAATGAACATTTTGTGTTTGAATAATGGTAAGATCATTATCACCATCAACAATAGCTTTAGGGTTTGATGCGTCGTTACCCATTTTAAGGTTACTCTACTTGGTAAATCGATCGCATAAGCGTTACGTTTTTACACATTGGGGTAGGTTCTCACAACACTGTGATGTTCATCAATTTGACATTCCTTTTGCACTACATTGCACTAAATGTTGTTTTTTTCTGCACTGCACTTGCTTCTGGCTGTTCTTTCACCGTTATTATTTATAACATATGGGTCACTTGTGCCAGCAGCGTTGTTGAATGTTTCGTTAAAAAATGCACATTTGACACTTTTTTCTCACGTCCCGTCGAATGCCGGTTATGGTCACAATACTTTTGGTTTGTCACACGACACTTACGTTTTACGTTACCGTTGTACTTATCACATTTTACTTCAAATAATTTGCTTACACTTCTGCCTGTCGATTGCAGATTAAGGTCACGGTCGCCATGTAATGTGATCGAACGTACGCGGGGCCGTCGTGCACCGTTTTTGCGGGGAGTCAGTCTTTACTGACATGAGCTGAGGTGGAACAAACTATTCGAGGCGGACTGATTTGATCGTCCAGGCGATCATGGAAACCCGGAAGGAGTTTCCCTTACTGGAAATGTTGGAGTTTAGAAGCCTTACCTTGGGTAGGGGACATAACTAAACTCTTGAAATAAGTTGGTACACGAAGTTTTTAGGAAGCGTAACGTCCTATCTTGGCAGTCCGAACGAATCTGACTTGCCACGGTCGGATTTGGTTTTATTTATACTCAATGGGTTTCGAAATATTGGTTTTGGAATGTGTTTTGTCCTAATTAAAGGTTATTGATATGAGGTGCAATTTATTCATTCTATCGGAGTGAGGTGTCTGTCAATTTGTGCTTATGCTGCGCTTTTAGTGTTTTTACAAAGGTTCTGGAAAGTTTCAACTGTTCTAGCCAAATAACGAGTGCGTTCGTCGATCATTGCCTACACTGCGCTTTTAGCAATAAGTTGCTATGCGTTCTCTGTTTGTCCACTTTGCTGCAGTAACGCTTGAATTGCTTATGTTGCGCGTTTCGGTTGTTTTCGATAAATGTCTCAATGGTTTTTCTATGGATGGTATGGTCTAGGTATGTTGCTATGGTGTGGATTGATTTGCTGATGTAATATAATGAATGTGTTGCAATAGTGTGATTTGGCTTTCCGAAGTGTGTTACAATGTGTCTATAGCTGATAGTTTGTATTATAATAAGTTCTGTATAGCAGATATGCTACAATTTGGATGAAACATGGCCGTAACAACGATAATAGATGACAACAAAACTCAACATCAAATTTCAAGGCCATTCAAATAGTGCAAGATGGCTTCATTTGGATGAAACATGACCGTAACAACGATAATAGATGACAACAAAACTCAACATCAAATTTCAAGGGCATTGAAATAGTGCAAGATGGCTCCATTTGGATAAAACATGGCCGTAACAACGATAATAGATGACAACAAAATTCAATATCAAATTTCAAGGCCATTCAAATAGTGCAAGATGGCTTCATTTGGATGAAACATGGCCGTAACAACGATAATAGATGGCAACAAAACTCAACATCAAATTTCAAGGACATTGAATAGTGCATGATGGCTTCATTTGGATGAAACATGGCCGTAACAACGATAATAGATGGCAACAAAATTCAACATCGCATCTGAAGGCCATTGAATTAGTGCATGATGCCTTTATATGGATGTAACATGGCCGTAACAACGATAATAGATGGCAACAAAACTCAACATCAAATTTCAAGGCCATTCAAATAGTGCAAGATGGCTTCATTTATATTAAAAATAGCCGTAACAACGATAATAGATGACAACAAAACTCAACATCAAATTTCAAGGCCATTGAAATAGTGCAATATGACTTCATTTGGATGAAACATGGCCGTAACAACGATAATAGATGGCAACAAAACTCATCATCAAATTTCAAGGCCATTGAATAGTGAAAGATGGCTTCATTTGGATGAAACATGGACGTAACAACGATAATAGATGGCAACAAAACTCAACTTCTAATTTCAAGGCCATTGAAATAGTGCAAGATGGCTCCATTTGGATGAAACATGGCCGTAACAACGATAATAGATGGCAACAAAACTCAACATCAAATTTCAAGGCCATTGAAATAGTGCAAGATGGCTTCATTTGGATGAAACATGGCCGTAACAACGATGATAGATGGCAACAAAACTTAACATCAAATTTCAAGGCCATTCAAATAGTGCAAGATGGCTTCATTTGGATGAAAAATGGCCGTAACAACGATAATAGATGGCAAAAACTCATCGTCAAATTTCAAGGCCATTGAAATAGTGCAAGATGGCTCCATTTGGATGAAACATCGCCGCAACAACGATAATAGATGGCAACAAAATTCAACATCAAATTTCAAGGCCATTGACATAGTGCAAGATGCCTTCATTTGGATGAAACATGGCCGCAAAACGATAATAGATGGCAACAAAACTCAACATCAAATTTCGAGGCCATTCAAATAGTGAAAGATGGCTTCATTTGGATGAAACATGGCCGTAACAACGATAATAGATGGCAACAAAACTCAACATCAAATTTCAAGGCCATTGAAATAGTGCAAGATGGCTTCATTTGGATGAAACATGGCCGTAACTACGATATTCGATAGCAAAAAAACTCAACATCAAATTTCAAGGCCATTGAAATAGTGCAAGATGGCTTCATTTGGATGAAACATGGCCGTAACAACGATAATAGATGGCAACAAAACTCAACATCAAATTTCAAGGCCATTGAAATAGTGCAAGATGGCTTCATTTGGATGAAACATGGCCGTAACAACGATTATAGATGGCAACAAAACTCAACATCAAATTTCAAGGCCATTGAATTAGTGCAAGATGGCTGTATTTGGATGAAACATGGCCGTAACAACGATAATAGATGGCAACAAAACTCAACATCAAATTTCAAGGCCATTCAAATAGTGCAAGATGGCTTCATTTGGATGAAACATGGCCGTAACAACGATAATAGATGGCAACAAAATTAAACATCACATTTCAAGGCCATTGAAATAGTGCAAGATGGCTTCATTTGGATGAAACATGGCCGTAACAACGATAATAGATGGCAAAAAACTCAACATCAAATTTCAAGGCTATTGAAATAGTGCAAGATAGCTCCATTTGGATGAAACATCGCCGTAACAACGATAATAGATGACAGCAAAACTCAACATCAAATTTCAAGGCCATTGAAATAGAGTGAAAGAAAGCTTCATTTGGATGAAACATGGCCGTAACAACGATAATAGATGGCAACAAAGTTCAAGATCAAATTTCAAGGCCATGAAATAGTGCAAGACGGCTTCATTTGGATGAAACATGGCCGTAACAACGATAATAGATGGCAACAAAATTAAACATCACATTTCAAGGCCATTGAAATAGTGCAAGATGGCTTCATTTGAATCAAACATGGCCGTAACAACGATAATAGATGGCAACAAAATTAAACATCACATTTCAAGGCCATTGAAATAGTGCAAGATAGCTCCATTTGGATGAAACATGGCCGTAACAACGAAAATAGATGGCAACAAAATTCAAGATCAAATTTCAAGGCCATTGAAATAGTGCAAGATGGCTTCATTTGGATGAAACATGGCCGTAACAACGACAATAGATGGCAAAAAAACTTAACAACAAATTTCAAGGTCATTGAAATAGTGCAAGATGACTTCATTTGGATGAAACATGGCCGTAACAACGATAATAGATGGCAACAAAATTAAACATCAAATTTCAAGGCCATGAAATAGTGCAAGATGGCTTCATTTGAATCAAACATGGCCGTAACAACGATAATAGATGGCAACAAAATTCAACATCAAATTTCAAGGCCATTGACATAGTGCAAGATGCCTTCATTTGGATGAAACATGGCCGCAAAACGATAATAGATGGCAACAAAACTCAACATCAAATTTCGAGGCCATTCAAATAGTGAAAGATGACTTCATTTGGATGAAACATGGCCGTAACTACGATAATAGATGGTAACAACACTCAACATCAAATTTCAAGGCTATTGAAATAGTGCAAGATGGCTTCATTTGGATGAAACATGGCCGTAACTACGATAATAGATAGCAAAAAACTCAACATCAAATTTCAAGGCCATTGAAATATTGCAAGATGGCTTCATTTGGATGAAACATGGCCGTAACAACGATAATAGATGGCAACAAAACTCAACATCAAATTTCAAGGCCATTGAAATAGTGCAAGATGGCTTCATTTGGATGAAACATGGCCGTAACAACGATTATAGATGGCAACAAAACTCAACATCAAATTTCAAGGCCATTGAATTAGTGCAAGATGGCTGTATTTGGATGAAACATGGCCGTAACAACGATAATAGATGGCAACAAAACTCAACATCAAATTTCAAGGCCATTCAAATAGTGCAAGATGGCTTCATTTGGATGAAACATGGCCGTAACAACGATAATAGATGGCAACAAAATTAAACATCACATTTCAAGGCCATTGAAATAGTGCAAGATGGCTTCATTTGGATGAAACATGGCCGTAACAACGATAATAGATGGCAAAAAAACTCAACATCAAATTTCAAGGCTATTGAAATAGTGCAAGATAGCCTGGATGAAACATGGCCGTAACAACGATAATAGATGACAACAAAACTCAACATCAAATTTCAAGGCCATTGAAATAGTGCAAGATGGCTTCATTTGGATGAAACATGGCCGTAACAACGATAATAGATGGCAACAAAGTTCAAGATCAAATTTCAAGGCCATTGAAATAGTGCAAGATGGCTTCATTTGGATGAAACATGGCCGTAACAACGATAATAGATGGCAACAAAATTAAAAATCGAATTTCAAATCCATTGAAATAGTGCAAGATGGCTTCATTTGGATGAAACATGGCCGTAACAACGATAATAGATGGCAACAAAATTAAACATCACATTTCAAGGCCATTGAAATAGTGCAAGATAGCTCCATTTGGATGAAACATGGCCGTAACAACGAAAATAGATGGCAACAAAATTCAACATCAAATTTCAAGGCCATTCAAATAGTGAAAGATGGCTTCATTTGAATGAAACATGGCCGTAACAACGACAATAGATGGCAAAAAACTTAACAACAAATTTCAAGGTCATTGAAATAGTGCAAGATGACTTCATTTGGATGAAACATGGCCGTAACAACGATAATAGATGGCAACAAAATTAAACATCAAATTTCAAGGCCATGAAATAGTGCAAGATGACTTCATTTGGATGAAACATGGCCGTAACTACGATAATAGATGGTAACAACACTCAACATCAAATTTCAAGGCTATTGAAATAGTGCAAGATGGCTTCATTTGGATGAAACATGGCCGTAACAACGATAATAGATAGCAACAACATTCAACATCAAATTTCAAGGCCATTGAAATAGTGCAAGATGGCTTCATTTGGATGAAACATGGCCGTAACATCGATAATAGATGGCAACAAAACTCAACATCAAATTTCAAGGCCATTGAAATAGTGCAAGATGGCTCCATTTCTATGAAACATGGCCGTAACAACGAAAATAGATGGCAACAAAATTCAACAACAAATTTCAAGGCCATTCAAATAGTGAAAGATGGCTTCATTTGGATGAAACATGGCCGTAACAACGACAATAGATGGCAAAAAAACTTAACAACAAATTTCAAGGTCATTGAAATAGTGCAAGATGGCTTCATTTGGATGAAACATGGCCGTAACAACGATAATAGATGGCAACAAAGTTCAAGATCAAATTTCAAGGCCATGAAATAGTGCAAGATGGCTTCATTTGGATGAAACATGGCCGTAACAACGATAATAGATGGCAACAAAACTCAACATCAAATTTCAAGGCCATTGAAATAGTGCAAGATGGCTTCATTTGGATGAAACATGGCCGTAACAACGATAATAGATGGCAACAAAACTCAACATCAAATTTCAAGGCCATTGAATTAGTGCAAGATGATTTCGTTTGGATGAAACATGGCCGTAACAACGATAATAGATGGCAACAAAATTCAACATCAAATTTCAAGGCCATTGAATTGTGAAAGATGGCTTCATTTGGATGAAACATGGCCGTAACAACGACAATAGATGGCAAAAAACTCAACAACAAATTTCAAGGTCAATGAAATAGTGCAAGATGACTTCATTTGGATGAAACATGGCCGTAACAACGATAATAGATGGCAACAAAACTCAAGATCAAATTTCAAGGCCATTCAAATAGTGCAAGATGGCTTCATTTGGATGAAACATGGCCGTAACAAGGATAATAGATGGCAACAAAACTCAACGTCAAATTTCAAGGCCATTGAAATAGTGCAAGATAGCTCCATTTGGATGAAACATCGCCGCAACAACGATAATAGATGGCAAAAAACTCAACATCAAATTTCAAGGCCATTGAAATAGTGCAAGATGGCTTCATTTGGATGAAATATGGCCGTAACAACGATAATAGATGGCAACAAAACTCAACATCAAATTTCAAGGCCATTGAATTAGTGCAAGATGATTTCATTTGGATGAAACATGGCCGTAACAACGATAATAGATGGCAACAAAATTCAACATCAAATTTCAAGGCCATTGAATTAGTGCAATATGGCTTCATTTGGATGTAACATGGCCGTAACAACGAAAATAGATGGCAAAAACTCAACAACAAATTTCAAGGTCAATGAAATAGTGCAAGATGACTTCATTTGGATGAAACATGGCCGTAACAACGATAATAGATGGCAACAAAGTTCAAGATCAAATTTCAAGGCCATTGAAATAGTGCAAGATGGCTTCATTTGGATGAAACATGGCCGTAACAAGGATAATAGATGGCAACAAAACTCAACATCAAATTTCAAGGCCATTGAAATAGTGCAAGATGGCTTCATTTGGATGAAACATGGCCGTAACAACGATAATAGATGGCAACAAAACTCAACATCAAATTTCAAGGCCATTGAATTAGTGCAAGATGGCTTCATTTGGATGAAACATGGCCGTAATAACGATAATAGATGACAACAAAACTCAACATCAAATTTCAAGGCCATTGAAATAGTGCAAGATGGCTTCATTTGGATGAAACATGGCCGTCACATCGATAATAGATGGCAACAAAACTCAACATCAAATTTCAAGGCCATTGAAATAGTGCAAGATGGCTTCATTTGGATGAAACATGGCCGTAACAACGATAATAGATGGCAACAAAACTCAACATCAAATTTCAAGGCCATTGAAATAGTGCAAGATGGCTTCATTTGGATGAAACATGGCCGTAACAACGATAATAGATGGCAACAAAACTCAACATCAAATTTCAAGGCCATTGAAATAGTGCATGATGCCTTTATTTGGATGAAACATGGCCGTAACAACGATAATAGATGGCAACAAAACTCAACATCAAATTTCAAGGCCATTGAAATAGTGCAAGATGGCTTCATTTGGATGAAACATGGCCGTAACAACGATAATAGATGGCAACAAAACTCAACATCAAATTTCAAGGCCATTGAAATAGTGCAAGATGCCTTCATTTGGATGAAACATGGCCGTAACAACGATAATAGATGGCAACAAAACTCAACATCAAATTTCAAGGCCATTCAAATAGTGCAAGATGGCTTCATTTGGATGAAACATGGCCGTAACAACGATAATAGATGACAACAAAACTCAACATCAAATTTCAAGGCCATTGAAATAGTGCAAGATGGCTTCATTTTGATGAAACATGGCCGTAACAACGATAATAGATGGCAACAAAATTCAACATCGCATTTGAAGGCCATTGAAATAGTACAAGATAAGCTCTCTCTCCTATCCCTCATTTACCAACATTCCCATCATTCGTCATTCCTCCTATCCATCTTATCCCTTCTATCCATCCTTTCACTCCTGTCTCTCTTTTCTTCCTTTTCCTCCTTTCCTCCTTTCCCTCCATTCCATCCTTTCCTCCTTTCCTCATTCCCATCTTTCCCATCCGTTCCCTCCATTCCCTCATTTCCTCCCTTTCCTCCTTTCCTCCTTTCCTCCTTTTCCTCCTTTCCTCCTTTCCTCCTTTCCTCCTTTCCTCCTTTCCTCCTTTCCTCATTTCCATCCTTTTCCTCCTTTCCATCCTTTCCCTCCTTTCCTCCTTTCTCTTTTTTTCCCTCTTTCCTCCTTTCCCTCACCTCCTTTCCCTCCTTTCCCTCCTTTTCCTCCTTTCCTCCTTTCCCTCCTTTCCTCCTTTCCTCCTTTCCTCCTTTCCTCATTTCCATCCTTTCCATCCTTTCCTCCTTTCCTCTTTTCCTCCTTTCCTCCTTTCCTCCTTTCCTCCTTTCCTCCTTTCCTCCTTTCCTCCTTTCCTCTTTCCTCCTTTCCTCCTTTTCCTCTTTGTCCTCCTTTCCTCCTTTCCTCCTTTCCTCTTTTCCTCCTTTCCTCCTTTCCTCCTTTCCTTCTTTTCCTCCTTTTCCTCCTTTCTTTTTTCCTCCTTTCCTCCTTTCCTCCTTATCCTCCTTTCCCTCCTTTCCTCCTTTCCTCCTTTCCTCCTTTCCCTTCTTTCCTCCTTTCCCTCCTTTTACTCCTTTCCCTCATTTCCATCTTTTCCCTCCTTTTCCTCCTTTCCATCCTTTCCTCCTTTCCTCCTTTCTTTTTCCTCTTTCCTCCTTTCCTCTTTTCCTCCTTTCCTCCTTTCCCTCCTTTTCCTCCTTTCCCTCCTTTCCTCCTTTCCTCCTTTCCATCCTTTCCATCCTTTCCTCCTTTCCTCTTTTCCTCCTTTCCTCCTTTCCTCTTTTCCTCCTTTCCTCCTTTCCTCCTTTCCTCCTTTCCTCCTTTCCTCCTTTCCTCCTTTCCTCTTTTCCTCCTTTTCCTCCTTGCCCTCCTTTCCTCCTTTCCTCCTTTCCTCCTTTCCTCCTTTCCTCCTTTCCTCCTTTCCTCCTTTCCTCCTTTCCTCCTTTCCTCCTTTCCTCCTTTCCTCCTTTCCTTCTTTCCTCCTTTCCTCCTTTCCTTCTTTCCTCCTTTCCTCCTTTCCTCCTTTCCTCCTTTCCTCCTTTCCTCCTTTCCTCCTTTCCTCCTTTCCTCCTTTCCTCCTTTCCTCCTTTCCCTCCTTTTACTCCTTTCCCTCCTTTCCTCCTTTCCATCCTTTCCATCCTTTCCATCCTTTCCTCCTTTCCCTCCTTTCTTTTTTCCTCTTTTCCTCTTTTCCTCCTTTCCCACGTTTCCTTCCTTTCATTATATTCCTTCTTTTTATCTTTTCCGTCTGTCGCTTACGATAATTTAGCCTTAAAACAAAGCGTTGCTGGTCAATACTTGCTGAATAGCTACGTTATACAACGCGCCAGCGACTAAACGCGATGGTTTAACGATTTAATGGAACCATAG
Organism: Anopheles arabiensis; assembly: GCF_016920715.1. Lineage (NCBI taxonomy): Eukaryota > Metazoa > Arthropoda > Insecta > Diptera > Culicidae > Anopheles > Anopheles arabiensis. The sequence goes on from NW_024412163.1 coordinate 27,849, forward strand.
GCTAAGAAGAAAATGCTGATCCACGACGGTCAGCATCTTTAGAGAATAATTTCAATAGAAAAAATAATGAAGGCGTTATTTGCAAAGAGCCAGTTGGTGCGTTTATTATTGTGCTTAAGTCGGCGTGTACTGTGCCTATCTTGGGCTGCAGCTCCGAAAGACACTTTCGTGTGCGCGAAAGCAACAAAACACAACATCTATTTTCTAATCCATTGAAATAGTGCAAGATGGCTTCATTTGGATGATGCCTGACCGTAACAACGATAATATATGGCAACAAAACTCAACATCAAATTTCAAGGCCATTGAAATATTGCAAGATGGCTCCTTTTGGATGAAACATGGCCGTAATCACGATAATAGATGGCAACAAAATTCAACATCAAATTTCAGGGCATTGAAATAGTTCAAGATGGATTCATTTGGATGAAACATGGCCGTAACAAAGATAATAGATGGCAAGATGGCTTCATTTGGATGAAGCATGGCCGTAACAACGAAAATAGATGGCAAAAAATTTCAAGATCTAATATCAATGCTATTAACATAGTGCAAGATGGCTTCATTTGGATGAAACATGGCCGTAACAACGATAATAGATGGCAACAAAACTCAACATCAAATTTCAAGGCCATTGAAATAGTGCAAGATGGCTTCATTTGGATGAAACATGGCCGTAACAACGATAATAGATGGCAACAAAACTCAGATCTAATTTCAAGGCCATTGAATTAGTGCATGATGCCTTTATTTGGATGAAACATGGCCGTAACAACGATAATAGATGGCAACAAAATTCAACATCAAATTTCAAGGCCATTGAAATATTGCAAGATGGCTCCTTTTGGATGAAACATGGCCGTAATCACGATAATAGATGGCAACAAAACTCAACATCAAATTTCAGGGCATTGAAATAGTTCAAGATGGCTTCATTTGGATGAAACATGGCCGTAACAACGATAATAGATGGCAAAATGGCTTCATTTGGATGAAACATGGCCGTAACTACGATATTCGATAGCAACAAAACACAACATCTATTTTCAATCCATTAAAATAGTGCAAGATGGCTTCATTTGGATGAAACATGGCCGTAACAACGATAATAGATGGCAACAAAACTCAACATCAAATTTCAAGGCCATTGAATAGTGAAAGATGGCTTCATTTGGATGAAACATGGACGTAACAACGATAATAGATGGCAACAAAACTCAACTTCTAATTTCAAGGCCATTGAAATAGTGCAAGATGGCTTCATTTGGATGAAACATGGCCGTAACAACGATAATAGATGGCAACAAAATTCAACATCAAATTTCGAGGCCATTGAAATAGTGAAAGATGGCTTCATTTGGATGAAACATGGCCGTAACAACGATAATAGATGGCAAAAACTCAACATCAAATTTCAAGGCCATTGAAATAGTGCAAGATAGCTCCATTTGGATGAAACATCGCCGCAACAACGATAATAGATGACAACAAAACTCAACATCAAATTTCAAGGCCATTGAAATAGTGCAAGATGGCTTCATTTGGATGAAACATGGCCGTAACAAGGATAATAGATGGCAACAAAACTCAACATCAAATTTCAAGGACATTGAATAGTGCATGATGGCTTCATTTGGATGAAACATGGCCGTAACAACGATAATAGATGGCAACAAAACTCAACATCAAATTTCAAGGACATTGAAATAGTGCAAGATAGCTCCATTTGGATGTAACATCGCCGCAACAACGATAATAGATGGCAACAAAACTCAACATCAAATTTCGAGGCCATTGAAATAGTGAAAGATGGCTTCATTTGGATGAAACATGGCCGTAACAACGATAATATATGGCAACAAAACTCAACATCAAATTTCAAGGACATTGAATAGTGCATGATGGCTTCATTTGGATGAAACATGGCCGTAACAACGATAATAGATGGCAACAAAATTCAACATCGCATCTGAAGGCCATTGAATTAGTGCATGATGCCTTTATATGGATGTAACATGGCCGTAACAACGATAATAGATGGCAACAAAACTCAACATCAAATTTCAAGGCCATTGAAATAGTGTAAGATGGCTTCATTTGGATGAAACATGGCCGTAACAACGATAATAGATGGCAACAAAACTCAACTTCAAATTTCAAGGCCATTGAAATAGTGCAAGATGGCTTCATTTGGATGAAACATGGCCGCAACAACGATAATAGATGGCAAAAAACTCAACATCAAATTTCAAGGCTATTGAAATAGTGCAAGATAGCTCCATTTGGATGAAACATCGCCGCAACAACGATAATAGATGGCAACAAAACTCAACATCAAATTTCAAGGCCATTCAAATAGTGCAAGATGGCTTCATTTGGATGAAACATGGCCGTAACAACGATAATAGATGGCAACAAAACTCAACATCAAATTTCAAGGCCATTGAATAGTGAAAGATGGCTTCATTTGGATGAAACATGGACGTAACAACGATAATAGATGGCAACAAAACTCAACTTCTAATTTCAAGGCCATTGAAATAGTGCAAGATGGCTTCATTTGGATGAAACATGGCCGTAACAACGATAATAGATGGCAACAAAACTCAACAACAAATTTCAAGGCCATTGAAATAGTGCAAGATGGCTCCATTTGGATGAAACATGGCCGTAACAACGATAATAGATGGCAACAAAACTCAACATCAAATTTCAAGGCCATTGAAATAGTGCAAGATGGCTTCATTTGGATGAAACATGGCCGTAACAACGATAATATATGGCAACAAAACTCAACATCACAAGGTCATTGAAATAGTGCAAGATGGCTTCATTTGGATGAAACATGACCGTAACAACGATAATAGATGGCAACAAAACTCAACATCAAATTTCAAGGCCATTCAAATAGTGCAAGATGGCTCCATTTGGATGAAACATGGCCGTAACAACGATAATAGATGACAACAAAACTCAACATCAAATTTCAAGGCCATTGAAATAGTGCAAGATGGCTTCATTTGGATGAAACATGGCCGCAAAACGATAATAGATGACAACAAAACTCAACATCTAATTTCAAGGCCATTGAAATAGTGCAAGATGGCTTCATTTGGATGAAACATGGCCGTAACAACGATAATAGATGGCAACAAAATTCAACATCTAATTTCAAGGCCATTGAAATAGTGCAAGATGGCTTCATTTGGATGAAACATGGCCGTAACAACGATAATAGATGGCAACAAAACTCAACATCTAATTTCAAGGCCATTGAAATAGTGCAAGATGGCTTCATTTGGATGAAACATGGTCGTAACAACGATAATAGATGGCAACAAAACTCAACATCAAATTTCAAGGCCATTCAAATAGTGCAAGATGGCTCCATTTGGATGAAACATGGCCGTAACAACGATAATAGATGGCAACAAAATTCAACATCAAATTTCAAGGCCATTGAAATAGTGCAAGATGGCTCCATGTGGATGAAACATGGCCGTAACAACGATAATAGATGACAACAAAACTCAACATCAAATTTCAAGGCCATTCAAATAGTGCAAGATGGCTTCATTTGGATGAAACATGGCCGCAAAACGATAATAGATGACAACAAAACTCAACATCAAATTTCAAGGCCATTGAAATAGTGCAAGATGGCTTCATTTGGATGAAACATGGCCGTAACAACGATAATAGATGGCAACAAAACTCAACATCAAATTTCAAGGCCATTGAAATAGTGCAAGATGGCTTCATTTGGATGAAACATGGCCGTAACATCGATAATAGATGGCAACAAAACTCAACATCTAATATTAAGGCCATTGAAATAGTGCAAGATGGCTTCATTTGGATGAAACATGGCCGTAACAACGATAATAGATGGCAACAAAACTCAACAACAAATTTCAAGGCCATTCAAATAGTGCAAAATGGCTCCATTTGGATGAAACATGGTCGTAACAACGATAATAGATGGCAACAAAATTCAACATCAAATTTCAAGGCCATTGAAATAGTGCAAGATGGCTTCATTTGGATGAAACATGGCCGTAACAACGATAATAGATAACAAAACTCAACATCAAATTTCAAGGCCATTGAAATAGTGCAAGATGGCTCCATTTGGATGAAACATCGCCGCAACAACGATAATAGATGGCAACAAAACTCAACATCAAATTTCAAGGCCATTCAAATAGTGCAAGATGGCTCCATTTGGATGAAACATGGCCGTAACAACGATAATAGATGGCAACAAAACTCAACATCAAATTTCAAGGCCATTGAAATGGTGCAAGATGGCTCCATTTGCATGAAACATGGCCGTAACAACGATAATAGATGACAACAAAACTCAACATCAAATTTCAAGGCCATTCAAATAGTGCAAGATGGCTTCATTTGGATGAAACATGGCCGTAACAACGATAATAGATGGCAACAAAACTCAACATCAAATTTCAAGGCCATTGAAATAGTGCAAGATGGCTTCATTTGGATGAAACATGGCCGTAACAACGATAATAGATGGCAACAAAATTCAACATCAAATTTCAAGGCCATTCAAATAGTGCAAGATGGCTCCATTTGGATGAAACATGGCCGTAACAACGATAATAGATGGCAACAAAACTCAACATCAAATTTCAAGGCCATTGAAATAGTGCAAGATGGCTTCATTTGGATGAAACATGGCCGTAACAACGATAATAGATGGCAACAAAATTCAACATCAAACTTCAAGGCCATTCAAATAGTGCAAGATGGCTCATTTGGATGAAACATGGCCGTAACAACGATAATAGATGGCAACAAAATTCAACATCAAATTTCAAGGCCATTGAAATATTGCAAGATGGCTCCATTTGGATGAAACATCGCCGCTACAACGATAATAGATGACAACAAAACTCAACATCAAATTTCAAGGCCATTGAAATAGTGCAAGATGGCTTCATTTGGATGAAACATGGCCGTAACAACGATAATAGATGGCAACAAAATTCAACATCAAATTTCAAGGCCATTCAAATAGTGCAAGATGGCTCCATTTGGATGAAACATGGCCGTAACAACGATAATAGATGGCAACAAAACTCAACATCAAATTTCAAGGCCATTGAAATAGTGCAAGATGGCTCCATTTGGATGAAACATGGCCGTAACAACGATAATAGATGGCAACAAAACTCAACATCAAATTTCAAGGCCATTCAAATAGTGCAAGATGGCTCCATTTGGATGAAACATGGCCGTAACAACGATAATAGATGGCAACAAAACTCAACATCAAATTTCAAGGCCATTGAAATAGTGCAAGATGGCTCCATTTGGATGAAACATGGCCGTAACAACGATAATAGATGGCAACAAAACTCAACATCAAATTTCAAGGCCATTGAAATAGTGCAAGATGGCTTCATTTGGATGAAACATGGCCGTAACAACGATAATAGATGGCAACAAAATTCAACATCAAATTTCAAGGCCATTCAAATAGTGCAAGATGGCTCCATTTGGATGAAACATGGCCGTAACAACGATAATAGATGGCAACAAAACTCAACATCAAATTTCAAGGCCATTCAAATAGTGCAAGATGGCTTCATTTGGATGAAACATGGCCGTAACTACGTTATTCGATAGCAGACAAAATCAACATCAAATTTCAAGTCCATTCAAATAGTGCAAGATGGCTTCATTTGGATGAAACATGGCCGTAACAAGGATAATAGATGGCAACAAAACTCAACATCAAATTTCAAGGCCATTGAAATAGTGCAAGATGCCTTCATTTGGATGAAACATGGCCGTAACAACGATAATAGATGGCAACAAAACTCAACATCAAATTTCAAGGCCATTGAAATAGTGCAAGATGGCTTCATTTGGATGAAACATGGCCGTAACAAGGATAATAGATGGCAACAAAACTCAACATCAAATTTCAAGGCCATTGAATTAGTGCAAGATGGCTTCATTTGGATGAAACATGGCCGTAACTACGATAATAGATGACAACAAAACTCAACTTCAAATTTCAAGGCCATTGAAATAGTGCAAGATGGCTTCATTTGGATGAAACATGGCCGTAACAACGATAATAGATGGCAACAAAACTCAACATCTAATTTCAAGGCCATTGAAATAGTGCAAGATGCCTTCATTTGGATGAAACATGGCCGTAACAACGATAATATATGGCAACAAAACTCAACATCAAATTTCAAGGCCATTCAAATAGTGCAAGATGGCTCCATTCGGATGAAACATGGCCGTAACAACGATAATAGATGGCAACAAAACTCAACATCAAATTTCAAGGTCATTGAAATAGTGCAAGATGGCTTCATTTGGATGAAACATGGCCGCAACAACGATAATAGATGGCAACAAAACTCAACATCAAATTTCAAGGCCATTGAAATAGTGCAAGATGCCTTCATTTGGATGAAACATGGCCGTAACAACGATAATAGATGGCAACAAAACTCAACATCAAATTTCAAGGCCATTCAAATAGTGCAAGATGGCTCCATTTGGATGAAACATGGCCGTAACAACGATAATAGATGGCAACAAAACTCAACATCAAATTTCAAGGCCATTGAAATAGTGCAAGATGGCTTCATTTGGATGAAACATCGCCGCAACAACGATAATAGATGGCAACAAAACTCAACATCAAATTTCAAGGCCATTGAAATGGTGCAAGATGGCTTCATTTGGATGAAACATGGCCGTAACAACGATAATAGATGGCAACAAAACTCAACATCAAAATTCAAGGGCATTCAAATAGTGCAAGATGGCTCCATTTGGATGAAATATGGCCGTAACAACGATAATAGATGGCAACAAAACTCAACATCAAATTTCAAGGCCATTGAAATAGTGCAAGATGGCTTCATTTGGATGAAACATGGCCGCAAAACGATAATAGATGGCAACAAAACTCAACATCAAATGTCAAGGCCATTGAAATAGTGCAAGATGGCTTCATTTGGATGAAACATGGCCGTAACAACGATAATAGATGGCAACAAAACTCAACATCAAATTTCAAGGCCATTGAAATAGTGCAAGATGGCTTCATTTGGATGAAACATGGACGTAACAACGATAATAGATGGCAACAAAACTCAACATCAAATTTCAAGGCCATTGAATAGTGAAAATGGCTTCATTTGGATGAAACATGTCCGTAACAACGATAATAGATGGCAACAAAACTCAACTTCTAATTTCAAGGCCATTGAAATAGTGCAAGATGGCTTCATTTGGATGAAACATGGCCGTAACAACGATAATAGATGGCAACAAAACTCAACATCTAATTTCAAGGCCATTCAAATAGTGCAAGATGGCTCCATTTGGATGAAACATGGCCATAACAACGATAATAGATGGCAACAAAACTTAAGATCTAATTTCAAGGCCATTGAAATAGTGCAAGATGGCTCGATTTGGATGAAACATGGCCGTAACAACGATAATAGATGACAACAAAACTCAACTTCAAATTTCAAGGCCATTGAAATAGTGCAAGATGGCTTCATTTGGATGAAACATGGCCGTAACAACGATAATTGATAGCAAAAACTCAACATCAAATTTTAAGTCCATTCAAATAGTGCAACATGGCTTCATTTGGATGTAACATAGCCGTAACAATGATAATAGATGGCAACAAAATTCAACATCAAATTTCAAGGCCATTGAATTAGTGCAAGATGGCTTCATTTGGATGAAACATGGCTGTAACATCGATAATAGATGGCAACAAAATTCAACTTCTAATTTCAAGGCCATTGAAATAGTGCAAGATGGCTTCATTTGGATGAAACATGGCCGTAACAACGATAATAGATGGCAACAAAACTCAACAACAAATTTCAAGGCCATTGAATCAGTGCATGATGCCTTTATTTGGATGAAACATGGCCGTAACAACGATAATAGATGACAACAAAATTAAACATCACATTTCAAGGCCATTGAAATAGTGCAAGATGGCTTCATTTGGATGAAACATGGACGTAACAACGATAATAGATGGCAACAAAACTCAACATCAAATTTCAAGGCCATTGAAATAGTGCAAGATAGCTCCATTTAGATGAAACATCGCCGCAACAACGATAATAGATGACAGCAAAACTAAACATCAAATTTCAAGGCCATTGAAATAGTGCAAGATGGCTTCATTTGGATGAAACATGGCCGTAACAACGATAATAGATGACAACAAAATCAACATCAAATTTCAAGGCCATTGAAATAGTGCAAGATGGCTCCATTTGGATGAAACATGGCCGTAACAACGAAAATAGATGGCAACAAAATTCAACATCAAATTTCGAGGCCATTCAAATAGTGAAAGATGGCTTCATTTGGATGAAACATGGCCGTAACAACGATAATAGATGGCAACAAAATTCAACATCGCATTTGAAGGCCATTGAAATAGTACAAGATAAGCTCTCTCCTATCCCTCATTTACCAACATTCCCATCATTCCCGTCATTCCCTCCTATCCATCTTATCCCTTCTATCCATCCTTTCACTCCTGTCTTTCTTTTCTTCCTTTTCCTCCTTTCCTCCTTTCCCTCCATTCCATCCTTTCCCTCCTTTCCCTCATTCCCTTCTTTCCCATCCGTTCCCTCCATTCCCTCATTTCCTCCCTTTCCTCCTTTCCTCCTTTCCTCCTTTCCTCCTTTCCTCCTTTCCTCCTTTCCCTCCTTTCCCTCCTTTCCCTCATTTCCATCCTTTCCCTCCTTTCCATCCTTTCCCTCCTTTCCCTCCTTTCTCTTTTTTCCTCCTTTCCTCTTTTCCCTCCTTTCCTCCTTTCCTCCTTTTCCTCCTTTCCCTCCTTTCCTCCTTTCCTCCTTTCCCTCCTTTCCCTCATTTCCATCCTTTCCATCCTTTCCTCCTTTCCTCCTTTCCACCTTTCTTTTTTTCCTCTTTTCCCTCCTTTCCTCTTTTCCTCCTTTCCTCCTTTCCTCCTTTTCCTCCTTTCCTCCTTTCCTCCTTTCCTCCTTTCCTCCTTTCCTCCTTTTCCTCCTTTCCTCCTTTCCCTCCTTTCCATCCTTTCCTCCTTTCCTCCTTTCCCTCCTTTCCCTCCTTTCCTCTTTTCCCTCCTTTCCCTCCTTTCCCTCCTTTCCTCCTTTCCTCCTTTTCCTCCTTTCCCTCCTTTTCCTCCTTTCCTCCTTTCCTCCTTTCCTCCTTTCTCTCCTTTCCCTCCTTTCCCTCCTTTTCCTCCTTTCCTCCTTTCCCTCCTTTCCCTCCTTTCCTCCTTTCCTCCTTTCCATCCTTTTACTCCTTTCCTCCTTTCCCTCCTTTCCATCCTTTCCCTCCTTTTACTCCTTTCCCTCCTTTCCCTCCTTTCTTTTTTTCCTCTTTTCCTCTTTTCCATCCTTTCCCACATTTCCTTCCTTTCATTATATTCCCTTCTTTTTATCTTTTCCGTCTGTCGCTTACGATAATTTAGCCTTAAAAACAAAGCGTTGCTGGTCAATACTTGCTGAATAGCTACGTTATACAACGCGCCAGCGACTAAACGCGATGGTTTAACGATTTAATGGAACCATAGGCTAAGAAGAAAATGCTGATCCACGACGGTCAGCATCTTTAGAGAATAATTTCAATAGAAAAAATAATGAAGGCGTTATTTGCAAAGAGCCAGTTGGTGCGTTTATTATTGTGCTTAAGTCGGCGTGTACTGTGCCTATCTTGGGCTGCAGCTCCGAAAGACACTTTCGTGTGCGCGAAAGCAACAAAACACAACATCTATTTTCTAATCCATTGAAATAGTGCAAGATGGCTTCATTTGGATGAAACATGGCCGTAACAACGATAATATATGGCAACAAAACTCAACATCAAATTTCAAGGCCATTAAAATAGTGCAAGATGGCTCCATTTGGATGAAACATGGCCGTAACAACGATAATAGATGGCAACAAAATTCAACATCTATTTTCTAATCCATTGAAATAGTGCAAGATGGCTTCATTTGGATGAAACATGGCCGTAACAACGATAATATATGGCAACAAAACTCAACATCAAATTTCAAGGCCATTAAAATAGTGCAAGATGGCTCCATTTGGATGAAACATGGCCGTAACAACGATAATAGATGGCAACAAAATTCAACATCAAAATTCAAGGCCATTGAATTAGTGCATGATGCCTTTAGTTGGATGAAACATGGCCGTAACAACGATAATAGATGGCAACAAAATTCAACATCTAATGTCAAGGCCATTGAAATATTGCAAGATAGCTCCTTTTGGATGAAACATGGCCGTAATCACGATAATAGATGGCAACAAAACTCAACATCAAATTTCAGGGCATTGAAATAGTTCAAGATGGATTCATTTGGATGAAACATGGCCGTAACAAAGATAATAGATGGCAAGATGGCTTCATTTGGATGAAACATGGCCGTAACTACGATATTCGATAGCAACAAAACACAACATCTATTTTCTAATCCATTGAAATAGTGCAAGATGGCTTCATTTGGATGAAACATGGCCGTAACAACGATAATAGATGGCAACAAAACTCAACATCAAATTTCAAGGCCATTGAATTAGTGCAAGATGGCTTCATTTGGATGAAACATGGCTGTAACAACAATAATAGATGGCAACAAAACTCAAGATCTAATTTCAAGGCCATTGAATTAGTGCATGATGCCTTTATATGGATGAAACATGGCCGTAACAACGATAATAGATGGCAACAAAACTCAACATCAAATTTCAAGGCCATTGAAATAGTGCAAGATGGTTTCATTTGGATGAAACATGGCCGTAACAACGATAATAGATGGCAACAAAACTCAACAACAAATTTTAAGGCCATTGAAATAGTGCAACATGGCTTCATATGGATGAAACATGGCCGTAACAACGATAATAGATGGCAACAAAACTCAACATCAAATTTCAAGGCCATTGAAATAGTGCAAGATGGCTTCATTTGGATGAAACATGGCCGTAACAACGATAATAGATGGCAACAAAATTAAACATCACATTTCAAGGCCATTAAATAAGTGCATGATGCCTTTATATGGATGTAACATGGCCGTAACAACGATAATAGATGACAACAAAACTCAACATCTAATTTCAAGGCCATTGAAATAGTGCAAGATGGCTTCATTTGGATGAAACATGGCCGTAACAACGATAATAGATGACAACAAAACTCAACATCAAATTTCAAGGCCATTGAAATAGTGCAACATGGCTTCATATGGATGAAACATGGCCGTAACAACGATAATAGATGGCAACAAAACTCAACATCAAATTTCAAGGCCATTCAAATAGTGCAAGATGGCTTCATTTGGATGAAACATGGCCGTAACAACGATAATAGATGGCAACAAAATTAAACATCACATTTCAAGGCCATTGAATTAGTGCATTATGCCTTTATATGGATGTAACATGGCCGTAACAACGATAATAGATGGCAACAAAACTCAACATCAAATTTCAAGGCCATTCAAATAGTGCAAGATGGCTTCATTTGGATGAAACATGGCCGTAACAACGATAATAGATGACAACAAAACTCAACATCAAATTTCAAGGCCATTGAAATAGTGCAAGATGGCTTCATTTGGATGAAACATGGCCGTAACAACGATAATAGATGGCAACAAAACTCAACATCAAATTTCAAGGCCATTGAAATAGTGCAAGATGGCTTCATTTGGATAAAACATAGCCGTAACAACGATAATAGATGGCAACAAAATTCAACATCGCATCTGAAGGACATTGAAATAGTGCAAGATGGCTTCATTTGGATGAAACATGGCCGTAACAACGATAATAGATGGCAACAAAATTCAACATCAAATTTCAAGGCCATTGAAATAGTGCAAGATGGCTTCATTTGGATGAAACATGGCCGTAACAACGATAATAGATGACAACAAAACTCAACATCAAATTTCAAGGCCATTGAAATAGTGCAAGATGGCTTCATTTGGATGAAACATGGCCGTAACAACGATAATAGATGGCAACAAAACTCAACATCAAATTTCAAGGCCATTCAAATAGTGCAAGATGGCTTCATTTGGATGAAACATGGCCGTAACAACGATAATAGATGGCAACAAAACTCAACATCAAATTTCGAGGCCATTCAAATAGTGCAAGATGGCTTCATTTGGATGAAACATGGCCGTAACAACGATAATAGATGGCAACAAAACTCAAGATCTAATTTCAAAGCCATTGAAATAGTGCAAGATGGCTTCATTTGGATGAAACATGGCCGTAACAACGATAATAGATGACAACAAAACTCAACATCAAATTTCAAGGCCATTGAAATAGTGCAAGATGGCTTCATTTGGATGAAACATGGCCGTAACAACGATAATAGATGGCAATAAAACTCAAGATCAAATTTCAAGGCCATTGAAATAGTGCAAGATGGCTTCATTTGGATGAAACATGGCCGTAACAACGATAATAGATGGCAACAAAACTCAACATCAAATTTCAAGGCCATTGAAATAGTGCAAGATGGCTTCATTTGGATGAAACATGGCCGTAACAACGATAATAGATGGCAACAAAACTCAAGATCAAATTTCAAGCCCATTGAAATAGTGCAAGATGGCTTCATTTGAATGAAACATGGCTGTTGCGAAATGAAAACCAACGCGGTGTAAATTCTTTGCCGAAACGATTTATTGTTCTACGTTTGGCAAAAATTAGTCTTCGATTCCCGCTTTTGGTTTAGAGGCCTTCTTCGTGTCCTGTCGCCCCTTTTTATGCTTTCCTTGCGAACCGAACGCGATCGGTTGAAACCCGAACCGATATCTCACATATTTTAAAACGCGCGTTTACGACAGGTCGTTGGGTACCTTGCGAAAAGGTTCCAACATTGTCCCCCCAAGTGTACCACAGTTGATCTTTCGCTAGCTTCGACTGGGGCTTCACTTTCTTATCGAACCTGTCAGATTAGCGCGTGTCGTTTGTTTACATTCGCTACCTCGTGTTAAAGTGGTCTCACGCAGCATTTATGAACAGTTTTCTTACTGTGCTTATCCTTTGCGCTTCGAAAGATGCTATCCCGAGCCCTATACTGTTTTTTTGGAACCGTTCATATGTGCGAATGATTTCTGCAACGCGAGGTTATTATGTGGACCTTTTGGCGGAGTCGGCAGCTGCTACAGCGCGTTCGCCCCGGGAGATTGAACCATCGCTTATTTAGCAGTTCAAATTGCATCACCGGCCCATCCTCCTGCGGCGTTCCCTCCTGTTTACTAGAAGGTTGAGCCCGTTTCATCACCGTGTAGAACCGACGCTTGGTCGATCCATTGTTGTGTGCTTGCCCGCTGCGGTCTTCAGATAAGTGTGGTTTTATCTTCGCCTTTGTTTTATCGTCTGCAACGGGATTGATTATTTTATCTGTTTTTAGGCATACATACCGCTGCTTTGCCGCAGCCTTGCAGAGTGATTTTGGACCAACGGAAAACTCAAGCCCAGGTGGATCGCTTTCGTGCAGCGTATTCTGCAGCGGTACGAAGGTTGAGCTAATCGGTGCAATGGTCCGGTGGCTGCGACAGGTTGGCTTCTTCGCGATGACGCCATGTCGAAAATCTCGATCAACTGCGTAAGGACCGTAAATTAGCCATCCTAAACGGGTCCTGCAAGCGACTGGCTCGCCCCGTTTGCCCTTCAAGATCTTCATTGGTTGGCTCAAATGGCAGTTGTCGGCTCCAATAAGAACGCGAGGTGCGATACGCACATATCGACTTACTGGTAGTCCTCTCAGGTGACCGTATGTGGCGGCAAGTTGAGCCACATCCAGTGACTGTGCGGGTAGCGCAAGTTGCTTAACGGTGTGCATGTGTATCAGCTCCTTCATACACGACTCATTGCGGCCAGACACACGTACTGACACCTTCATGGAATCCTGTTCCTTTCGGGAAACCTTCCCTGTCCATTGCAGGTTGAGTGGGTGTGGTGCGCCGGTTACACCAAGTTCCTGCATCAGTCCTTCATCCATAAGCGTTGATGTAGACCCGTCATCCAGTAACGCGAACGTATCGACGCGCGTGGCAGGCCCATACAGAGTTATCGGCACGTATTTAAGGAGTGTGCCTTCATTTGATCCTGTATGGAGTAGAATATTAGCCATGCCTGGTTCAGAAGTGTTACCTGTCCCCCCAGTACACGGATCATGTGAAGTAGATGTGGCCGTATGTCGGTGTTCCGTGTGAAGCAGCTCGTGGTGTTGTACACTGCATCCATCGATACCACATGGCCTCGTACGACTGCATCTGCCGCCGTGATTGGCAAGACACTTCCTACACATCTTTCTCTCGGTTACGAAACCTCTTCTTTCTGTTACAGTGCTGTTCCGGAACGTCGCACATTGATCCAGGGATCCACAATTGGCACCACAGAGAACGCACGCTGGATGCATCACTGGTACCTCAATAATGTTTGCTGGTTTCCTAACGCGTTTCCTTCGCGGAATCGTCGTATTACAGTAGGTCGTTTGGACTCGTCCGGTACTGCTCGGTCGCCCTTGGTTTGGTCTAGCGGGCTGAAACTTTAGACGCCGACATTGACGGTGCTGTAGCTGTTGCGTCGGGAGCTGTTTTGCATGCGTCTCGTCATGTCTCTCCGAGCTGGACGTCATATCGATGATACTGCATAAGTCATCAGCTAGCTCACCAATCCATTTTCCAAACTCGATCAATGTAACTTCCGGATACCTCTTCCGCTCCCTCGCCCAATCAATGCATATGACGGGGGGCAGCTTCTTTACTAGCTCCTTAAGCAACGTAACATCGTACACGTAAGCCTGTAGCCCGGAAGCCTTTACCACTCCAACCAACCGCTTTACGGCAAACCCGAACTCTACTAAGGTTGATAAGTCCTCAGCGTTAGGTGCGGTCATTCCCCTTATTTTGCGGATCATCGATTCCACAATTAAATCGGGTCTTCCGTAACGCGCTTTAAGCGTATCAATGGCATCCTTCAATCCGTCCGGGAAAGATAGGAGAGGTCCAACTGTCTCCAGTGCGGGCCCTCTTAGTGCATGATGCAGTCGGGTAATGTTCTCGTCATCCGTATATGCACAAGAAATGGTGGTGCGTTCATATGCGGTAATGAAAACCAGCCAATCGTCAACATCTCCGGAGAAAATCGGCAAATCCCGCGGTAATGGTTGGCGAGCCGTTACCTGATTATGGCTTAGTACAGTGCTGTGGATCGGCAGATGTGTGTTGTGACGCGTAGTGTGACCTGCATACGTATTGCTCCCTAAGTGTGCCGTATACCGTTGGTGCATTTTGTTTTCCGGACGAATTGGGTTATTTTGTGTTGTGTACCCAGGATGTGATGCGTTTTCCGACTGTGTCGCATAACCGTAGTGTGCAACGTATCCCGAGTGCATCGTGTATCCTGGATGCTGCGAATGTATTGTAAACACATCTCGGCCATGTTGTGTTGCGCGGTGGTTTAGTGTGCGTGTGTTCGATGCGTCTAGGTCGTGTTCGTCATCTACGGGATATCGACCCCGCGAAGGGCCATCATTTTGGTGGGACGTTACTCGCATGGAATTCTCCATATCACGGACTCTTTCTTCAAACTGCAGCTCTCGTGCTACCAAATTTCTTCCAGTAGGAGGCTGCGCAAAACTTGATTCGTTATGTTGAGCGTCCGCGATATCGAGTATGCTAAGCTCCTGTTCAATAGCGATACGCCTCCGGCGCCGTTTCTCCTCTGTTAATCGTGTACTTTCCGGTGCGGTTCCCGTCTCTTTGCTCTCACAAATCGCGTTTTCGTTAACGTAACGTTTCGAGTCACCCGCCTTACTCCGCATCACTTCTCGAGGTATCGTATCTCCTGATTCGGGAACTAGCCTCTGGATGTTTTCTTCCGACGGTATGAGCTCGCGACAATATGTGTTTTCCGCCTTACTTTGCACCCGTTCGTAGGATGTAGTATCTCTATCTATAGAGATAAACCTAGGGGTGCCTCCTTCCGACGGGGTAGCAGATTCGCGCAATGGTCCTGGGATGGGTGAAGCTACGCTGGGAACGTACTCTCGTTCCGTATCCGGATGCGTTCCGGAGTTAGCTCGCTCCAGCCGTGGCATACGACGCGTATTGTACTGCTCCATTACACTTGTCACTTTTTTGCGGCTACCGAAACTTTTCTATTTGCGCGTGATTTACTTTACTTCGATCCGCGAAACAAATAATTGCCGGCCACAAAACGTTCGAAACTCGTTTCACAAATTCATTTGAATCGTAATTTTTTGGAATGTTGCGAAATGAAAACCAACGCGGTGTAAATTCTTTGCCGAAACGATTTATTGTTCTACGTTTGCCAAAAATTAGTCTTCGATTCCCGCTTTTGGTTTAGAGACCTTCTTCGTGTCCTGTCGCCCCTTTTTATGCTTTCCTTGCGAACCGAACGCGATCGGTTGAAACCCGAACCGATATCTCACATATTTTAAAACGCGCGTTTACGACAGGTCGTTGGGTACCTTGCCAAAAGGTTCCAACAATCACATTTCAAGGCCATTTAAATAGTGCATGATGCCTTTATATGGATGAAACATGGCCGTAACAACGATAATAGATGGCAACAAAACTCAACATCAAATTTCAAGGCCATTGAAATAGTGCAAGATGGCTTCATTTGGATGAAACATGGCCGTAACAACGATAATAGATGGCAACAAAACTCAACATCAAATTTCAAGGCCATTGAAATAGTGCAAGATGGCTCCATTTGGATGAAACATGGCCGTAACAACGATAATAGATGACAACAAAACTCAACATCAAATTTCAAGGCCATTGAATTAGTGCATGATGCCTTTATATGGATGAAACATGGCCGTAACAACGATAATAGATGACAACAAAACTCAACATCAAATTTCAAGGCCATTGAAATAGTGCAAGATGGCTCCATTTGGATGAAACATGGTCGTAACAACGATAATAGATGGCAATAAAACTCAAGATCAAATTTCAAGGCCATTGAAATAGTGCAAGATGGCTTCATTTGGATGAAACATGGCCGTAACAACGATAATAGATGGCAACAAAACTCAACATCAAATTTCAAGGCCATTGAAATAGTGCAAGATGGCTTCATTTGGATGAAACATGGCCGTAACAAGGATAATAGATGGCAACAAAATTCAATATCAAATTTCAAGGCCATTCGAATAGTGCAAGATGGCTTCATTTGGATGAAACATCGCCGCAACAACGATAATAGATGGCAGCAAAACTCAACATCAAATTTCAAGGCCATTCAAATAGTGCAAGATGGCTTCATTTGGATGAAACATGGCCGTAACAACGATAATAGATGGCAACAAAACTCAACATCAAATTGCAAGGCCATTCAAATAGTGCAAGATGGCTTCATTTGGATGAAACATGGCCGTAACAACGAAAATGGATGGCAACAAACAACATCAAATTTCTAATCCACTGAAATAGTGCAAGATGGCTCGATTTGGATGAAACATGGCCGTAACAACGATAATAGATGGCAACAAAACTCAACATCAAATTTCAAGGCCATTGAAATAATGTTACAAAGCTTCATTTGGATGAAACATTGCCGTAACAACGATAATGGATGGCAACAAAACTCAAGATCTAATTTCAAGGCCAATGAATTAGTGCAAGATGGCTTCATTTGGATGAAACATGGTCATAACAACGATAATAGATGACAACAAAACTCAACATCAAATTTCAAGGCCATTGAAATAGTGCAAGATGGCTCCTTTTGGATGAAACATGGCCGTAACAACGATAATAGATGGCAACAAAACTCAATATCTAGTTTCAAGGCCTTTGCAATAGTGCAAGATGGCTTCATTTGGATGAAACATGGCCATAATCACGATAATAGATGGCAACAAAACTCAACATCAAATTTCAAGGCCATTGAAATAGTGCAAGATGGCTCCTTTTGGATGAAACATGGCCGTAACAACGATAATAGATGGCAACAAAACTCAACATCTAGTTTCAAGGCCTTTGCAATAGTGCAAGATGGCTTCATTTGGATGAAACATGGCCATAATCACGATTATAGATGGCAAAAAAACTCAACATCAAAAATTCAAGCCCATTTAAATAGTGTAAGATGGCTTCATTTGGATGAAACATGGCCGTAACAACGATAATAGATGGCAACAAAACTCAACATCAAATTTCAAGGCCATTGAACTATTGCAAGATGGCTCCTTTTGGATGAAACATGGCCGTAACAACGATAATAGATGGCAACAAAACTCAACATCAAAATTCAGGGGCATTGAAATATTGCAAGATGGCTCCTTTTGGATGAAACATGGCCGTAACAACGATAATAGATGACAACAAAACTCAACATCAAATTTCAAGGCCATTCAAATAGTGCAAGATGGCTTCATTTGGATGAAACATGGCCGTAACAACGATAATAGATGACAACAAAACTCAACATCAAATTTCAAGGCCAATGAAATAGTGCAAGATGGCTTCATTTGGATAAAACATGGCCGTAACAACGATAATAGATGGCAACAAAATTCAACATCAAATTTCAAGGCCATTGAAATAGTGCAAGATGGCTTCATTTGGATGAAACATGGCCGTAACAACGATAATAGATGGCAACAAAACTCAACATCAAATTTCAAGGCCATTCAAATACTGCAAGATGGCTTCATTTGGATGAAACATGGCCGTAACAACGATAATAGATGGCAACAAAACTCAACATCAAATTTCAAGGCCATTGAAATAGTGCAAGATGGCTTCATTTGGATGAAACATGGCCGTTACAACGATAATAGATGGCAACAAAACTCAACATCAAATTTCAAGGCCATTGAAATAGTGCAAGATGGCTTCATTTGGATGAAACATGGCCGTAACAACGATAATAGATGGCAACAAAATTCAACATCAAATTTCAAGGCCATTGAAATAGAGCAAGATGGCTTCATTTGGATGAAACATGGCCGTAACAACGATAATAGATGGCAACAAAACTCAACATCAAATTTCAAGGCCATGAAATAGTGCAATATGGCTTCATTTGGATGAAACATGGCCGTAACAACGATAATCGATGGCAACAAAACTCAACATCAAATTTCAAGGGCATTCAAATAGTGCAAGATGGCTTCATTTGGATGATGCCTGACCGTAACAACGATAATAGATGGCAACAAAACTCAACATCAAATTTCTAGGCCATTGAAATAGTGCAAGATGGCTTCATTTGGATGAAACATGGCCGTAACAACGATAATAGATGGCAACAAAATTCAACATCAAATTTCAAGGCCATTGAAATAGTGCAAAATGGCTTCATTTGGATGAAACATGGCCGTAACAACGATAATAGATGGCAACAAAATTCAACATCAAATTTCAAGGGCATTGAAATAGTGCAAGATGGCTTCATTTGGATGATGCCTGACCGTAACAACGATAATAGATGGCAACAAAACTCAACATCAAATTTCAAGGCCATTGAAATAGTGCAAGATGGCTTCATTTGGATGAAACATGGCCGTAACAACGATAATAGATGGCAACAAAACTCAACATCAAATTTCAAGGCCATTCAAATAGTGAAAGAAAGCATTTTTTTCATGAAACATGGCCGTAACAACGATAATAGATGACAACAAAACTCAACATCGAATTTTAAGGCCGTTTCAATAGTGCAAGATGGCTTCATTTGGACATTCATTTTAATGAAACATGGCCGTAACAACGATAATAGATGGCAAAAAAACTCAACATCAAATTTCAAGGCCATTGAAATTGTTGCGAAGCAACTTCGTCGGCTCCTCGACGATAGCGAATATGAAAAATAACGACCGTTTTCACCAACGTACAATATACTTTATTAATCACCGGCTCGACCGAATGTAATTATAAACTGTATTTTTAAAAACGCGGTCTTTGTCGTTCGCTAGTTTGAAAGAGACTGATTATCCTGCGCACGGTCTATTTAAGCCCTTTCTACCCGCGACGACCCGCGCGCCATCGCGTTACGCAGCGAACGTTGCCCTTTTCCCGATATCCGAATTTCGAACATCGACTTTGACAGCCGAGAGGTTTACACCTATCTCCTGTCATTATCTGTTTGTTTTGGTTTGCGTGTGCCATAAAAGAGGCACGTGGTTTGTCGGCACAGTTACATGTTACATTCTCCCCCCCGGTATGACGCTCTCAGTGGCTTACCTACGTTGTGCCGACGTCTAAAATAGCCATATTTACCGCAGGTCTCTCTATCATCCCACTCTCAGTCTGTACGGTCACGCGCCGTACCTGATTGTTGGCCGTTCGGCACACCTTCACAATGCGTCCCCTAGGCCAGCAGTTTCGTGGGTTGTTGGAGTCCGCTATCAATACTTAATCGCCCTCAGCTATTGGTTTCGTAGGCTGGTGCCATTTCGTCCGTCTCGTCAATGTTGGTAAGTATTCGGAAACCCATCGCTTCCAAAACATATCTGCAAACTGTTGTGCCGATTTCCAGGATTTACGCATCAATGGGATCGAATCGTCAAACGGCAACAGTGGTTTACTTCCATTTGAGCTGCCTAAAATGAAGTGATTTGGTGTTAGTGGGGACTCGGATTCATTTTCTAACGGAATGTCTGTCAAGGGTCGCGAATTTACAATCAACTCTACTTCACTCAACCTAGCCCGGAGCAGCTCGTCGGTAGGGTGATGGGGAAGATCGAAGGAGGAAAGCGTCTTTTTTATCGATTGGATGAGTCTTTCCCATGACCCACCAAAATGCGGTGCGGCAGGTGGGTTAAACACCCATCTCGTCCCAGGCTGTACAAATTCTGCCATCAACCGTTCTGCATCAATCAGCGCCGCTGCTTCCTTGAGCTCTCGCGATGCACCTACAAAGTTAGTGCCCCGGTCACTAATGAACTCCAACGGCATTCCCTTCCGCGCTGTGAAGTTGCGGATAGCAAAAATGCAAGAGTCCGTAGAGAGGCTATGCGCAACCTCGATGTGAATTCCTCTGGTGGTGAGACAGGTGAAAATCACTCCCCACCGTTTTTCGGTTCGTCTTCCGACTGCGACTACCATCGGGCCGAAATAGTCAACACCCGTGTACGAGAAGGGTTGTTGAAACGCAGCTAGCCGTTGGTACGGGAGATCCCATTCCAGGATTTTGTGGTGTGGCACGTCGCACTTTGCAGTATTGACAACAGCGTCTTACTCGGTTATAAGTGGCTTTAAGTTGTGGAACATGGTATTTGAGTCTTATTTCGTTAATCGCCGTTTGATGGTTGGCATGTGGATATTTGTGATGGTACCAACTAATCAGCAGGCCGGTTGCATAATGCTGATTTGGGATGATAACTGGTCGCTTGGTATCATCGCCAACCCATACGCATTTATCAATCCTCCCTCTCATACGCTCCTCATACTCCTTGTTTGTCGATTAACGGGCTCAGTTTGTACAACGGACTTGCTTTGTTAAGTGGCTGTTTCCACGGATGTATTTGTAGCTCACTATTATCGAGTAATCTTATATCATCCTCATAGTGATCTTTCTGTACTTGCTTGTAAATTGCGTATTCAGCTCGTTCCAATTCATCATGCGTTAGCCCTCTTTGCTGCTTAGTCCTTCCTTTTCGGCAGTTATTAAAGAAGCGGTAAACATACGCAACAGCCCTTACCAATCTTTGCCATTTAGAAAATCGAGTGAACTCGATAGTCGAAGTGTTAATCGAGTGATGAAGCAAAGTATGACGCATTTCTTCATCTGTCTCTCCTGCTTGATTTTGATGGTTTGGCCACTCGCTGACAGACTCCCATAATCTAGTCTGCTAGTCTGGCTGAGTTCCGGTACTTTCTGCCATTTCGTGCCTTCATCGGCAATGTTTCCCTTAGTGGATACCCAATTCCAGTCACTAGCATTCGTGGTCTCGACGATCTCGCAAACTCGTACGGCCACAAACTGGCTGTATCTTCTATGGTCTGCATTTATCCAACTTATAACCGTACGTGAATCTGTCCAATATACTTCACGATTGATGTGCAGCCGATGTGAGCCCTTTATCGTCTGGGCCAAGCGTGCTCCTATTACTGCTGCTTGAAGCTCAAGCCTCGGTATCGACGTAAAGGTTAAAGGAGCAACCTTAGTTTTCGAGCCGACGAGCGCACACTCTATCAACCCATCTTCCTCAAACCTTAAATAGGCAACAGCAGCCATTCCGTTTTCGCTGGCGTCACAGAAAACATGCAGTTCTATGTTGCAGTGATTTATATTTACGGCTTGACGATAACATCTCGGAATGCTTACTAACTGTATGCTGGGCAGAACGGATGCCCAAGTTTGCCACTTCACAAGCAGATTGCCAGTAACTTTCTCGTCCCATTGGATCTTTGCGCGCCACACTTCTTGCAGTAAGACCTTCAGGTACATTAAGAGGTGGCCAATAAGCCCCAAAGGATCATATATCGACATCAATATTCTTAAAATATCTCTCTTTGTAGGTAAACCTCCTTGAAGCAATGTTTGCGGCTCATATCTCGGAGAGACCTTGAATGTGAACACATCTGTCTCTGTGTTCCACCACATACCAAGTACCTTCTCTGTTGCCATTTCTATTTCAACTGGTACGTTTACTTCTACGGGTTTAACCCGGTTCAACGCGGCCTTGACTTTGGTTGAATTTGACAACCAATTGCGGATCTCAAATCCACCTTGGGCGTGAATGAAGCACACATCCCGAGCTAGCTGAATGGCTTCATCTTCGGTTTCTACGCTGGAGAGCATGTCATCAACGTAATGCTCATATTTAATGCATTCGACTGCTCTCGGATACTCTTTTCGAATCGATCAGCGTTTAAGTTCTTCACATAGTGTGCGGTGCTTGGGGAACATCCTGCGCCAAACGTCATTACTTTAAGCACGTATATTTGTGGGGAGCTTCCAATCTTTCCATCATTCCAAAGGAACATCTGACTGCGTTGGTCGCGTGGGTTCATTCGTACCTGGAAGAACATTTCTCGAATGTCGCCTGTTACTGCTACTTTGTACTCACGGAATTTATAAAGGACGTTGAGTAGCCCTACGAGTTGATCCGGTCCAGTCAGCAGGACGGAATTTAAACTGACCCCGTTCACTTTTGCGGCAGCGTCAAATACGATTCGAATTTTGCCAGGTTTATTTGGGTTCGTGACTGGAAATATAGGCAAATACCAGTCATTCGGCTCACTGGCGTTTTGCTCGGTTTGGGTGAGTTTTCTTATATATCCCCTTTGCTCGTACTCCACTATCTTAGCGTGCATTGTGGTGGCTAGCTCTGGATCACGACGCAGTTTTCTCTCCAAGCACTCGTGACGTTTCAAAGCCATTGCTCTGCTATTGGGAAGCTTAACCATATCATATTTCCAGAGGAGGCTTGCTTCAAAATGCCCATCTATCAACCGAACATTTGAGGCGAGGATATTCAGCGCACGTTCTTCATCATCGGAGCGCAAATGTTTAACAGGACGGTACAACCCCAACGATTCTAAAGAGAAGTACTCCTTTAATGCCAGATCCATCTCATCATCTTTCATTTTGTTGCAGGGACAAATATGCACATTCAAGGATTTATTTTCATCATTCCCAGTATCGGATGTACTACGTTTACATGACGTCTAACTCTAACGTTATGACGTTTGACGTCTAACTGCTCGGTCGCATATCGCTGTGCTCCGCGTTTTTCCAAAAATATTTAAGTGTATTTTCTAACGTACCCAGTTAATACTCGTTCAATTGACTACCAACCTGCTTCCTGTTACTGTTGCGCGTTAGTGTGTTATTTCATTGACCCACGACTGTGTATTAACGTTTTTAATCCGGGTTAACGGTGGTGTGATCAAAACCGCGCATAATTTCGCGATGGCGGCTATCTGTTTCGCGTGTGCTGTGCCACTGGATGCTGCCGACTGTATCGTCGGCTGTGCGTACTGTGAGGCTACTTTTCACCGCGGTTGTTGCAGGCTGCCTTCCGAGCTGATTGATGCGGTCCTGACTCACATCGATCTGCACTGGAGCTGCACTGGGTGCACCAATATCCTGAAAAATCCGCGCTGCCGATCAGTCAAAGAGATCGGGGCTCAGGTCGGTTTTCAAGCTGCTCTCACCTCAACTGTTGCGGCTGTGGGGAAGCTTATTGAACCGATTATCGCCGAGGTGCGCAGTGGATTTACTCTACTGCAAAATGCACCCATACCTCAGCTTTGCAATACCGATCCTCGGCCCGTTGCGGGTAGAAAGCGGCGGCGTATCATCGAGGATTCTATGTCCCCTGATGTCAACAAAAACGTAAACATTCGTCAAAATAACATGTATGCAGCGTCATCGCCAAGCGCGTACACTAACACTACAGTCGGCATCCCACCCCCGTCTACGCTACCGGAAGAACTCATGGGAACCGATTCGCTATCGTCACCGCTTCGAGCAGCGTTTCCCCAGCCGGCCACAGACAGAATATGGATCCGACTATCTCGCTTGTCCACTGCCGTCACCGTGGAGCAAGTGGTCGCTTCTGTGAAACGCCGTTTAGCCACCGATGACGTCCTAGCATACTGCTTGCTGAAGAAGGGGGTCAGTGTTGACAGCGTAAACTGGCTTTCTTTCAAAGTGAGAGTACCGGCCGCCCTTCGTGACGCAGCACTCGCCCCATCGTCCTGGCCTGTCGTTATTGGTGTACGTGAATTTGTACAATCCCGTCAACGAGAGCATGGACACTCATCGTCACCAATCACCATCAAACACCGTTCTCTCACACGCACACCTGTTGTCATCGATCGCCGTTCGATGCCTCGCACACCAACATCCACTGTCTATCACTCACCGGCACACGCGTCAACTTCACAGGCTCAAACACTAACATCACCACAATTGGGAGAACACACGCTGAATGACACCACTCATGGTCCTAATTCAACACTCATTGACGGCCCGCTTTTAATTCGCCGCACTTCCAACACCAACTTACAACAGACCACACTTGACCGTTTCTTTCACGAATAGACGAACCTCTGTTAAGTCTGCACAAACACCTACCTGTTATGTTCCTGCTGCTAATGCGCTTCGCACTGCCCGTTCCACTGCCTCTGTTTACTATCAAAACGTGCGGGGACTGCGCACGAAGGTCGATGAGTTTCGCCTGTCGGTGTTGGAATCCAATTTCGATGTAATAGTGCTTACGGAAACCTGGCTCGATCCTAGTCTACCTTCGGCTTTGCTGTTTGACGATAGCTTCCGAGTCTACCGATGCGATCGTAGTGTTGACAACAGTACATGTTCCCGCGGTGGAGGTGTGTTGATTGCGTGCTCTCAGTCTCTGACGTCACGGGAACACACAACGGTGCATCCATCGCTTGAGCTAGTGTGCGTTGTAATACAACTAGGCAATTCCCGACTATTCATCATTGCTGCATACCTCCCGCCTAGACTTGCCGCAAATGCTGCCACGCACCGTGAAATTGAAAACTGCATTCGCTCATTATGCTCAACTATGCATCCCGGAGACGGTTTACTCCTGTTAGGAGACTTCAACCAACCTCTCGTCTCCTGGTCAGCCGCTCAGCATGATCCGGATTTGCCATTTCTGCATTTTGAGCCACGTACGCGAGCGGCTCTCTCCGCTCTGTTTATGGACGAGATGCATCATAGCGGACTTTTCCAGATCAATGGTCATCTTAACACCAGCGGACGCGTCTTAGACCTGGTGTTTGCAAATAATGCTGTTGCTTCTGTTTGCCTTCCGCTTGAACTTTGCCTCACCCCGCTGTTAGCAATTGACACCTATCACCCTGCGCTTGAGTTGGCCATCCCGCTACCACGAGAGGAATCAGCCGTTCCTGCGCTAACATCACGCCTTGACTACGCGAGGACGGACTTTAACAGGCTCCTGCCGATGATCGCCTCGTTCGCGAATGTCTTCGATTGTTCCCGTTACGCCACTCTTGACCTCGCTGTGAAAGATTTTGAGCGGTTCTTGTTGCAAGCCCTGAATGAATGCACGCCGGTGAAACGACCTAAACGAGGCCCCCCTTGGGGTGACAGAACGCTGCGCAGGCTCAAAACGGCTAAAGCTGCCGCGTATCGCGATTATTTGTTGCGTAGGTGTCCCGCTGCATTGCGCAACTATAATACTGCGCACTCTCTCTATCGGCGCTATTACAGGTTCCGCTACCTGGGGCACGTACGGCGTACGGTTTTGCGCTGCCGCAGCAATTCACGTGTACTGTGGAACTTCGCAAACAATCGTCGGAAATCCTCTGGTTTTCCTAGCTCCGTCAGTTTCAACGGGCGCAACGGCAACAATCCGTCTGCAGTATGTGATATTTTTGCCTCGCGCTTTGCCGCCACCTTCCTTCCAGCTGTAACTGATGAGAGGCAGATAGCCGACGCATTATCAAACGTACCGGTGGATGCTATGGCCCCAAACTTGCCGATCATCGATGAGTATTCAGTCTCGAAAGCGATTGACAGGCTGAAATCTTCGTTTGCTCCAGGGCCTGACGGGATCCCGGCTTCCACGCTTAAGCGTTGTGGCACCACCATCGCGCCTATCCTGGCCTCGATTTTTCGCGACTCGCTGCGTTCGGGCATCTATCCTGCCTGCTGGAAAACTTCGTGGCTTGTTCCAGTGCACAAAAAGGGGGACAAATCAAATGCATGTAATTACCGTGGCATTACATCGCTTTGTGCCTGCGCTAAGGTCTTCGAGCTCCTGGTGTACGAACCTCTCCTCGCAGCTGCCTCGAACTACATTAGCACAGCTCAACATGGATTTGTCCCTCAGCGTTCAACCACCACCAACCTGGTTGAGTTCGTTAGCCTCTGCCACAGGACCATCGATGCCGGCTCGCAGATCGACGCAGTCTACACGGACATCAAGGCTGCCTTCGATAGCGTTCCGCACGCCTTGCTGCTCGCAAAGCTCGAAACGCTTGGTCTGCCCGTGCAGCTGCTGGCCTGGATGCGCTCCTATCTTGCTGGTCGCACATACTGCGTGAAGATGGAACCCTATACGTCGTGCCGTATCGATGCTTCTTCGGGGGTGCCGCAGGGTAACCTTGGACCGCTGCTGTTTGTCATTTTCCTGAATGACGTAACACGGTTGCTCCCTCCTGACGGCCACCTACTGTATGCAGATGACGCGAAGCTGTTCCTGCCTATCCGTGACCGGTCAGACCAACTCCGCCTTCAAGCCACTCTAAGTGCCTTCCAGTCATGGTGCTCTTTGAATGGTCTTGAATTGTGCGTCGAGAAGTGTGTTGTCGTTACGTTTGCGAGAAAGCGGTGCCCCTTAGTGTATGACTATGAGTTAAATGGATCTACCATTGGTCGCAAAAACTGTGTCACGGATCTAGGAGTGCTCCTTGACGAAAAGTTGAGCTTCCACGACCAGCTAGAGCACGTTGTCACTAAGGGTAACCAATTGATCGGCTTACTAAAACAAATAGCACGAGACATCACTGACCCGATCTGCATCAAGACGCTATACTGTGCTTTGGTGCGACCAGTGTTAGAATACGCTTCAGTAGTATGGTGGCCTACAGCTGCTCGCCCCCTAGCTCGTTTAGAGTCGATCCAGCGCAAATTCACGCGGTTCGCTTTGCGCTCCTGGAGTGTCCAACTGGACTATGAGGGACGCTGTGCGTTGCTTGGCATCGAGACGCTGAAGCAGCGGAACTGCAACGCTCAGAGGCTGTTTGTCGCGGGACTTCTTGACTATCGGATCGACTCGCCCGCGCTTCTTTCGAGGCTCAACATGTATGTCCCGCCGAGATCGCTCCGAGCTAGATCGCTACTTGACGTGGAGGAACGCCGCACTCGCTTTGGCTCCTCTGATCCGTTTATTCGTATGTGCCGTGAGTTTAATGTTATTTGTGATCGTCATCAACCTGACATGTCGCGCACCGCATTGTTAAATAGTATTCGTGTCGTGTGACCTTTTACATGTTAATTATGTTACTTAAGACTAAGCGTGACAAATGAATGACCGAAATTTGACTATGCTAATGTAAATGAATTCGCTTCAAGTGGGCCACTTGCGGTCCGTTGAATTTTAATTAATAAATAACAAATAACAAATCACATGGCCCATAAACCACCCATCCAAGTCGCGTCTTCGATGCAGCTGGCTCATCTGCCATTCTTTCGATCGTTTTTAGCGCTTGGCTCAAGAAGCAATTGCCAATACCGATGAGAATTTTCGCTGAGACGTTTTGATACGACAACAACGGCAGCCCTTTTAGATAATTGTACTCAGCTGCTAATTGCGTCGGTGTCACTGTCTGGCTGCATAAACCAAGCGTGCGAACCGTGTGTACTGCTTTCATATCATACACGGTAGACGCTCCAGCGCCAGATAATTTCACGGAAAGCTCTACCGATTGCTCCTCGACTCTGCTCTGGTTTCCGGTCCACGATATGCACAAGGGGCGAGGCGTGCCACTGATGCCCAGTTGCATTAACAAATCATGCTCCATAAATGTCGCCGATGATCCGTCGTCTAGGAGCGCGATTGTGTCAACGCTCCGTCCATTGCCGTGCAGCGTCACCGGAACATATTTTAACAGCACACCCCCGGGAAGCGCGGAGTGTACATTGCAGCTACTATTGACCCGATTGCTCTCTTGCTGAGTGTCCGGTTGGACTTGGTTGTTACTTGGTGAATGTAGCAACCGATGATGACGACGTTCACACCCATGCATTCCACATAAAACATGGACGTCACAAGCACCCTGATGCTTTCGAAGACATGTCCTGCATCGAGATCCACGTTTAATTAGCGTCCAACGTGAATGCACACTCATCCCCAGAAACTTGCTGCACACGGATAGGGCTTGACATTCTCCATGGCAAGCAATACACTGCTCTGTGTTGCCCTCAGATGTTGACTGTGCTGGCGCTGGTTTTATGGTCGTACCTGTGGAGTGAACGTTCTGATAAGCGTACTTACGGTCGTGATGACGATCATTAGACTCAACCTTCACCTCCCTACGACCGCTCGTATGCTTCACGCCTCGGCTGGCAGCGCGTACCAGTTCCTTCACCCAATCGTTGAATACGGCCAGTGTGGTGTGCGTGCAGCGGTTTTGGTAGTAGTACCAGTTCAGCCTCACGTACGGCGGCAGCTTGTCCACGAGCTCCTCCAGCAGTGGTCCTCCGTTGAAGTAGCTGTGTAGTCCAGAGCCCGTTATAGATGCACAGAAGTTCCTCACAGCGACACCATAATCCACAAGTGCATCGAATCGGTCATCCTTCGGGAGCGGCATACGACGAATGTTGGCCATCAGCGTATTGACGACCAGCTCTGGGCGTCCGTAGCATTCTTTGAGGATTTCGATGGCCTCGGGAATACTGTCCGGATATAGTAGGCAACTAGCGACTGCCTCACGGGCCTTACCCCTTAAACATGCCTGTAGCCGTAACATGTTTTCATCGTTGGTGTAACCGCATATAGCCGTGGAGTGTTCGTAATTGGCTATGAACGCCATCCACTCCTTGGAATCCCCGCTAAAGGGTGGCAGCTCACGACTCGTACACCTTCGCGCTGAGACTTGACTCTCGTTAAAGGAAGGAAAATTTGCCGCGTAGTTCTGTGCCCCGGTTCGTGGCGCCTGGGTCGTTCCTTCTGGTCTCACTGGCACAAAACTTACGGCTGGTCTGTATGACTCCTCAGGCTGCCTTGCGGTGTAGCTCGTCGAGGGGCGGCACGATTCCTCTAGTAGCTGTTTAGTTTCGGCCAATCGACGGAGCTCACTTCTTTCAATGGCCAGAAGTTTCTCCTCTAACAGCCGTTGCTCAAACTGCTTTTCGATCTTCCTCAACTCTTCGTCGATCGCTGTGGATTGTCTCACAGGATGTTTCATCGGCACAGCAACCACTTGGGGCGGTAGACGGTAGTTCTCCGACCGTATCGGTCCAGCAACCGCAGCTGGGATGTGGCTGCCTAGCTCCAGTTTGAAAGAGACCGATTATCCTGCGCACGGTCTATTTAAGCCCTTTCTACCCGCGACGACCCGCGCGCCATCGCGTTACGCAGCGAACGTTGCCCTTTCCAGATATCCGAATTTCGAACATCGACTTTGACAGCCGAGAGGGTTACACCTATCTCCTGTCATTATCTGTTTGTTTTGGTTTGCATGTGCCATAAAAGAGGCACGTGGTTTGTCGGCACAGTTACATGTAAAAGAAAAAGTGTAAGATGGCTTCATTTGGATGAAACATGGCCGTAACAACGATAATAGATGGCAAAAAAAACTCAACAACAAATTTCAAGGCCATTGAAATAGTGCAAGATGGCTCCTTTTGGATGAAACATGGCCGTAATCACGAAAATAGATGGCAACAAATTTCAAGATCTAATATCAATGCTATTAACATAGTGCAAGATGGCTTCATTTGGATGAAACATGGCCGTAACAACGATAATAGATGGCAACAAAATTCAACATCAAATTTTAAGGCCATTGAAATAGTGTAAGATGGCTTCATTTGGATGAAACATGGCCGTAACAACGATAATAGATGGCAACAAAACTCAACATCAAATTTCAAGGCCATTGAAATAGTGCAAGATGGCTTCATTTGGATGAAGCATGGCCGTTACAACGATAATAGATGGCAAAAAATTTCAAGATCTAATATCAATGCTATTAACATAGTGCAAGATGGCTTCATTTGGATGAAACATGGCCGTAACAACGATAATAGATGACAACAAAACTCAACATCAAATTTCAAGGCCATTGAAATAGTGCAAGATGGCTTCATTTGGATGAAACATGGCCGTAACAACGATAATAAATGACAACAAAACTCAACGTCGAATTTTAAGGCCATTGAAATAGTGCAAGATGGCTTCATTTGGATGAAACATGGCCGTAACAACGATAATAGATGGCAACAAAACTCAACATCAAATTTCAAGGCCATTCAAATAGTGCAAAATGGCTTCAGTTGGATGAAACATGGCCGTAACAACGATGATAGATGACAACAAAACTCAACATCAAATTTCAAGGCCATTCAAATCGTGCAAGATGGCTTCATTTGGATGAAACATGGCCGTAATCACGAAAATAGATGGCAACAAAACTCAATATCTAATTTCAAGGCCATTCAAATAGTGCAAGATGGCTCCTTTTGGATGAAACATGGCCGTAACAACGATAATAGATGGCAACAAAACTCAACATCAAATTTCAAGGCCATTCAAATAGTGCAAGATGGCTTCATTTGAATAAAACATGGCCGTAACAAAGATAATAGATGGCAACAAAACTCAACATCAAATTTCAAGGGCATTGAAATAGTGCAAGATGGCTTCATTTGGATGATGCCTGACCGTAACAACGATAATAGATGGCAACAAAACTCAACATCAAATTTCAAGGCCATTGAAATAGTGCAAGATGGCTTCATTTGGATGAAACATGGCCGTAACAACGATAATAGATGGCAACAAAACTCAACATCTAATTTCAAGGCCATTGAAATAGTGCAAGATGGCTTCATTTGGATGAAACATGGCCGTAACAACGATAATAGATGGCAACAAAATTCAACTTCTAATTTCAAGGTCATTGAAATAGTGCAAGATGGCTTCATTTGGATGAAGCATGGCCGTTACATCGATTATAGATGGCAACAAATATAAGATCTAATATCAATGCTATTAACATAGTGCAAGATGGCTTCATTTGGATGAAACATGGCCGTAACAACGATAATAGATGGCAACAAAACTCAACATCTAATTTCAAGGCCATTGAAATAGTGTAAGATGGCTTCACTTGGATGAAACATGGCCGTAACAACGATAATAGATGGCAACAAAATTCAACTTCTAATTTCAAGGTCATTGAAATAGTGCAAGATGGCTTCATTTGGATGAAGCATGGCCGTTACATCGATTATAGATGGCAAAAAATTTCAAGATCTAATATCAATGCTATTAACATAGTGCAAGATGGCTTCATTTGGATGAAACATGGCCGTAACAACGATAATAGATGGCAACAAAATTCAACATCAAATTTCAAGGCCATTCAAATAGTGCAAGATGGCTCCTTTTGGATGAAACATGGCCGTAACAACGATAATAGATGGCAACAAAACTCAACATCAAATTTCAAGGCCATTCAAATAGTGAAAGAAAGCATTTTTTTATGAAACATGGCCGTAACAACGATAATAGATGACAACAAAACTCAACATCAAATTTTAAGGCTATTTAAATAGTGCAAGATGGCTTCATTTGGATGAAACATGGCCGTAACAACGATAATAGATGGCAACAAAACTCAACTAGTGCAAGATGGCTCCTTTTGGATGAAACATGGCCGTAACAACGATAATAGATGGCAACAAAACTCAACATCAAATTTCAAGGCCATTCAAATAGTGCAAGATGGCTTCATTTGAATGAAGCATGGCCGTAACAACGATAATAGATGGCAACAAAACTCAACATCAAATTTCAAGGCCATTCAAATAGTGCAAGATGGCTTCATTTGGATGAAACATAGCCGTAACAACGATAATAGATGACAACAAAACTCAACATCTAATTTCAAGGCCATTGAAATAGTGTAAGATGGCTTCATTTGGATGAAACATGGCCGTAACAAAGATAATAGATGGCAACAAAACTCAACATCAAATTTCAAGGCCATTGAAATAGTGCAAGATGCCTTCATTTGGATGAAATATGGCCGTTACAACGATAATAGATGGCAACAAAACTCAACATCAAATTTCAAGGCCATTCAAATAGTGAAAGATGGCTTCATTTGGATGAAACATGGCCGTAACAACGATAATAGATGGCAACAAAACTCAACATCAAATTTCAAGGCCATTCAAATAGTGCAAAATGGCTTCATTTGGATGAAACATGGCGATAGTCACGTTAATAGATGGCAACAAAACTCAACATCAAACTTCAAGGACATCCGAGGAGCAGAAGTCGCGTTTCATAAGGTGGTAACTGACTGCCAGGTGGTCAAGGTAACAAGCGTGTTGCGTATCGGGATATGCGACGCTGTATCGATTCCATTCTCTCAGAAAGTCTTTGGGTTGAGGGCTTCCAGACGACACAGGCGTATTCGAGTACCGGGCGGATAATACCACAGTATAACGCTTTGATGCAGACTGGGTCTTTGAAATCTCTTGTTATCCGAAACAACATGCCAAGCAATTGATTACCTCGGCTAATCACCTCCTCTGTTTGCTGGTCAAATGACAGCTTTGAATCCAGTATGACTCCGAGATCCTTCATAGCATTAGTGCGTTCTATTGGTAAACCGTTTACTGTGTAGCTGGTGTTCTTAATTTCTCGTGCTCGTGTGAATGAAATGACTCGGCATTTTTCAATGCAGAGGCTCAGGCGGTTTCGATTGCACCATTGGTGAAAATCGAGAAGGTATTGTTGTAGCTCGGAGTGGTCTGTGTCATTTTTTATCGTCATGTAGATTTTAATGTCATCTGCATACATTAAATGATTCACTGCTGGTACTACATACGATAGGTCGTTGATGAACAGTACGAACAGTAGTGGACCCAGGTTGCTACCTTGTGGCACACCAGATGATGCAATGAAAGACCTTGAATGGCACCGTGAGAAAGATACAGCATACGATCGATTGACAAGGTACGATTCTAACCAGCATATGAAATTTCGCCCAAGTCCCAACTTATTCATCTTGGCTAAAAGGATGTTGTGATCGATGCTATCAAAAGCAGCCTTTAAATCCATATAAACTGCATCTGTTTGCATCCTGCTATCCATGTTACGGAGACATTGTGATGTAAAGTCAACAAGGTTAGTAATCGTCGACCGCTTTGGAATGAAACCGTGTTGTTGAGGGCAAATATAGTGATATGAAGCCGTGAGTAAACTTGTTTGGATCACTTTCTCAAAAACTTTGGCTCCAGCACTGAGTGATGTTATGCCTCTATAGTTGGCTGCATCTTCCTTGTCACCTTTTTTAAATATGGGGACAATCCATGAACTCTTCCAAATAGAGGGGAATTCTCCTTGTTGCAGTGAAAAATTAAAAATTTTGGTGAAGATCGGCGCAATGGACTCACAGCATCGGCTGAGAATGATGGCAGGAATACCATCTGGGCCAGGACTAGCTTTGGGCTTGACTGCTTTGAGCACATTTAGAACAGATTCTTGCGATATATTAGTTAAATTAAGGTCAATGACATCATTAGGAGTATTAATTAAAGCGTTGGTGATAATATTGTCGTCAGTAGTTGAGATTGTGTATGCCTCCTCGAATCTACACGCAAATATATCACAAATATCTGAAGCAGTTGAACCAGCTCGGTCATTGTGGTAAATCGATTTAGGTGTCACATTTGTACTATTGTGTTTCTTACGAAAACTCCAGAGAGCTTTGGGCCTTTTGATGAAATTCTTCTCCAACCGAGACAAGTAGCCACCGTAGCGTATTTTATTGTAACTACGGTACAAGCGAGTTGTTTCGTTTAATATGCTTTTATTAACAGGTGATCGGTACTTCGTATATTTTATTAATGCAGCTTCCTTAGCTCTTTTAAGTTTTTTAAGGTGGCGGTCAGACCAAGCAGGGCCGTTCTTTGGTGTGATAATTGGTACACACGAATCAAACGAGGATAAAAGAAAGCGTATAAATATCGATAAAGCCAAAGAGATAAATGAATAAATGACAACGGATCTCAAGATCTAATTTCAAGGCCATTGAAATAGTGCACGATGGCTTCATTTGAATGAAACATGGTCGTAACAACGATAATAGATGGCAACAAAACTCAACATCAAATATCAAGGCCATTGAATTAGTGCAAGATGGCTTCATTTGGATGAAACATGGCCGTAACAACGATAATAGATGACAACAAAACTCAACATCAAATTTCAAGGCCATTGAAATAGTGAAAGATGGCTTCATTTGAATGAAACATGGCCGTAACAACGATAATAGATGGCAACAAAACTCAACATCAAATTTCAAGGCCATTCAAATAGTGCAAGATGGCTTCATTTGGATGAAACATGGCCGTAACAACGATAATAGATGGCAACAAAACTCAACATCAAATTTCAAGGCCATTCAAATAGTGAAAGAAAGCATTTTTTATGAAACATGGCCGTAACAACGATACTAGATGACAACAAAACTCAACATTTAATTTCAAGGCCATTGAAATAGTGCAAGATGGCTTCATTTGGATGAAACATGGCCGTAACAACGATAATAGATGGCAACAAAATTCAACATCAAATTTCAAGGCCATTGAAATAGTGCAAGATGGCTTCATTTGGATGAAACATGGCCGTAACAACGATAATAGATGACAACAAAACTCAACATCAAATTTCAAGGCCATTCAAATAGTGCAAGATGGCTTCATTTGGATGAAACATGGCCGTAATCACGAAAATCGATGGCAACAAAACTCAACATCAAATTTCAAGGGCATTGAAATAGTGCAAGATGGCTTCATTTGGATGAAACATGGCCGTAACAACGATAATAGATGGCAACAAAACTCAACATCAAATTTCAAGGCCATTGAAATAGTGCAAGATGGCTTCATTTGAATGAAACATGGCCGTAACAACGATAATAGATGGCAACAAAACTCAACATCAAATTTCAGGGGCATTGAAATAGTGCAAGATGGCTTCATTTGGATGATGCCTGACCGTAACAACGATAATAGATGGCAACAAAACTCAACATCAAATTTCAAGGGCATTGAAATAGTGCAAGATGGCTTCATTTGGATGAAACATGGCCGTAACAACGATAATAGATGGCAACAAAACTCAACATCTAATTTCAAGGCCATTGAAATAGTGCAAGATGGCTTCATTTGGATGAAACATGGCCGTAACAACGATAATAGATGGCAACAAAATTCAACTTCTAATTTCAAGGTCATTGAAATAGTGCAAGATGGCTTCATTTGGATGAAGCATGGCCGTTACATTGAAAATAGATGGCAAAAAATTTCAAGATCTAATATCAATGCTATTAACATAGTGCAAAATGGCTTCATTTGGATGAAACATGGCCGTAACAACGATAATAGATGGCAACAAAATTCAACATCAAATTTCAAGGCCATTGAAATAGTGCAAGATGGCTCCTTTTGGATGAAACATGGCCGTAACAACGATAATAGATGGCAACAAAACTCAACATCAAATTTCAAGGCCATTCAAATAGTGCAAGATGGCTTCATTTGGATGAAAAATGGCCGTAACAACGATAATAGATGGCAACAAAACTCAACATCAAATTTCAAGGCCATTGAAATAGTGCAAGATGGCTTCATTTGGATGAAACATGGCCGTAACAACGATAATAGATGGTAACAAAATTCAACATCAAATTTTAACGCCATTGAAATAGTGCAAGATGACTTCATTTGGATGAAACATGGCCGTAACAACGATAATAGATGGCAACAAAACTCAACATCAAATTTCAAGTCCATTCAAATAGTGCAAGATGGCTTCATTTGGATGAAACATGGCCGTAACAACGAAAATAGATGGCAACAAAACTCAACATAAAATTTCAAGGCCATTCAAATAGTGAAAGAAAGCTTCATTTGGATGAAACATGGCCGTAACAACGATAATAGATGACAACAAAACTCAACATCAAATTTCAAGGCCATTGAAATAGTGCAAGATGCCTTCATTTGGATGAAATATGGCCGTTACAACGATAATAGATGGCAACAAAACTCAACATCAAATTTCAAGGCCATTCAAATAGTGCAAGATGGCTTCATTTGGATGAAACATGGCTGTAACAACGATAATAGATGACAACAAAACTCAACATCAAATTTCAAGGCCATTCAAATAGTGCAAGATGGCTTCATTTGGATGAAACATGGCCGTAACAACGATAATAGATGGCAACAAAACTCAACATCAAATTTCAAGGCCATTCAAATAGTGAAAGAAAGCATTTTTTTATGAAACATGGCCGTAACAACGATAATAGATGACAACAAAACTCAACATCAAATTTTAAGGCTATTTAAATAGTGCAAGATGGCTTCATTTGGATGAAACATGGCCGTAACAACGATAATAGATGGCAACAAAATTCAACATCAAATTTCAAGGCCATTCAAATAGTGCAAGATGGCTCCTTTTGGATGAAACATGGCCGTAACAACGATAATAGATGGCAACAAAACTCAACATCAAATTTCAAGGCCATTCAAATAGTGCAAGATGGCTTCATTTGAATGAAACATGGCCGTAACAACGAAAATAGATGGCAACAAAACTCAACATCAAATTTCAAGGCCATTCAAATAGTGAAAGAAAGCTTCATTTGGATGAAACATGGCCGTAACAACGATAATAGATGGCAACAAAACTCAACATCAAATTTCAAGGCCATTGAAATAGTGCAAGATGGCTTCATTTGGATGAAACATGGCCGTAACAACGATAATAGATGGCAACAAAACTCAACATCAAATTTCAAGGCCATTGAAATAGTGCATGATGCCTTCATTTGGATGAAATATGGCCGTTACAACGATAATAGATGGCAACAAAACTCAACATCAAATTTCAAGGCCATTCAAATAGTGAAAGATGGCTTCATTTGGATGAAACATGGCCGTAACAACGATAATAGATGGCAACAAAACTCAACATCAAATTTCAAGGCCATTCAAATAGTGCAAGATGGCTTCATTTGGATGAAACATGGCCGTAACAACGATAATAGATGGCAACAAAACTCAACATCAAATTTCAAGGCCATTCAAATAGTGAAAGAAAGCATTTTTTTATGAAACATAGCCGTAACAACGATAATAGATGACAACAAAACTCAACATCAAATTTTAAGGCTATTTAAATAGTGCAAGATGGCTTCATTTGGATGAAACATGGCCGTAACAACGATAATAGATGGCAACAAAACTCAACATCAAATTTCAAGGCCATTCAAATAGTGCAAGATGGCTCCTTTTGGATGAAACATGGCCGTAACAACGATAATAGATGGCAACAAAACTCAACATCAAATTTCAAGGCCATTCAAATAGTGCAAGATGGCTTCATTTGAATGAAGCATGGCCGTAACAACGATAATAGATGGCAACAAAACTCAACATCAAATTTCAAGGCCATTCAAATAGTGCAAGATGGCTTCATTTGGATGAAACATAGCCGTAACAACGATAATAGATGACAACAAAACTCAACATCTAATTTCAAGGCCATTGAAATAGTGTAAGATGGCTTCATTTGGATGAAACATGGCCGTAACAAAGATAATAGATGGCAACAAAACTCAACATCAAATTTCAAGGCCATTGAAATAGAGCAAGATGCCTTCATTTGGATGAAATATGGCCGTTACAACGATAATAGATGGCAACAAAACTCAACATCAAATTTCAAGGCCATTCAAATAGTGAAAGATGGCTTCATTTGGATGAAACATGGCCGTAACAACGATAATAGATGGCAACAAAACTCAACATCAAATTTCAAGGCCATTCAAATAGTGCAAAATGGCTTCATTTGGATGAAACATGGCGATAGTCACGTTAATAGATGGCAACAAAACTCAACATCAAACTTCAAGGACATCCGAGGAGCAGAAGTCGCGTTTCATAAGGTGGTAACTGACTGCCAGGTGGTCAAGGTAACAAGCGTGTTGCGTATCGGGATATGCGACGCTGTATCGATTCCATTCTCTCAGAAAGTCTTTGGGTTGAGGGCTTCCAGACGACACAGGCGTATTCGAGTACCGGGCGGATAATACCACAGTATAACGCTTTGATGCAGACTGGGTCTTTGAAATCTCTTGTTATCCGAAACAACATGCCAAGCAATTGATTACCTCGGCTAATCACCTCCTCTGTTTGCTGGTCAAATGACAGCTTTGAATCCAGTATGACTCCGAGATCCTTCATAGCATTAGTGCGTTCTATTGGTAAACCGTTTACTGTGTAGCTGGTGTTCTTAATTTCTCGTGCTCGTGTGAATGAAATGACTCGGCATTTTTCAATGCAGAGGCTCAGGCGGTTTCGATTGCACCATTGGTGAAAATCGAGAAGGTATTGTTGTAGCTCGGAGTGGTCTGTGTCATTTTTATCGTCATGTAGATTTTAATGTCATCTGCATACATTAAATGATTCACTGCTGGTACTACATACGATAGGTCGTTGATGAACAGTACGAACAGTAGTGGACCCAGGTTGCTACCTTGTGGCACACCAGATGATGCAATGAAAGACCTTGAATGGCACCGTGAGAAAGATACAGCATACGATCGATTGACAAGGTACGATTCTAACCAGCATATGAAATTTCGCCCAAGTCCCAACTTATTCATCTTGGCTAAAAGGATGTTGTGATCGATGCTATCAAAAGCAGCCTTTAAATCCATATAAACTGCATCTGTTTGCATCCTGCTATCCATGTTACGGAGACATTGTGATGTAAAGTCAACAAGGTTAGTAATCGTCGACCGCTTTGGAATGAAACCGTGTTGTTGAGGGCAAATATAGTGATATGAAGCCGTGAGTAAACTTGTTTGGATCACTTTCTCAAAAACTTTGGCTCCAGCACTGAGTGATGTTATGCCTCTATAGTTGGCTGCATCTTCCTTGTCACCTTTTTAAATATGGGGACAATCCATGAACTCTTCCAAATAGAGGGGAATTCTCCTTGTTGCAGTGAAAAATTAAAAATTTTGGTGAAGATCGGCGCAATGGACTCACAGCATCGGCTGAGAATGATGGCAGGAATACCATCTGGGCCAGGACTAGCTTTGGGCTTGACTGCTTTGAGCACATTTAGAACAGATTCTTGCGATATATTAGTTAAATTAAGGTCAATGACATCATTAGGAGTATTAATTAAAGCGTTGGTGATAATATTGTCGTCAGTAGTTGAGATTGTGTATGCCTCCTCGAATCTACACGCAAATATATCACAAATATCTGAAGCAGTTGAACCAGCTCGGTCATTGTGGTAAATCGATTTAGGTGTCACATTTGTACTATTGTGTTTCTTACGAAAACTCCAGAGAGCTTTGGGCCTTTTGATGAAATTCTTCTCCAACCGAGACAAGTAGCCACCGTAGCGTATTTTATTGTAACTACGGTACAAGCGAGTTGTTTCGTTTAATATGCTTTTATTAACAGGTGATCGGTACTTCGTATATTTTATTAATGCAGCTTCCTTAGCTCTTTTAAGTTTTTTAAGGTGGCGGTCAGACCAAGCAGGGCCGTTCTTTGGTGTGATAATTGGTACACACGAATCAAACGAGGATAAAAGAAAGCGTATAAATATCGATAAAGCCAAAGAGATAAATGAATAAATGACAACGGATCTCAAGATCTAATTTCAAGGCCATTGAAATAGTGCACGATGGCTTCATTTGAATGAAACATGGTCGTAACAACGATAATAGATGGCAACAAAACTCAACATCAAATATCAAGGCCATTGAATTAGTGCAAGATGGCTTCATTTGGATGAAACATGGCCGTAACAACGATAATAGATGACAACAAAACTCAACATCAAATTTCAAGGCCATTGAAATAGTGAAAGATGGCTTCATTTGAATGAAACATGGCCGTAACAACGATAATAGATGGCAACAAAACTCAACATCAAATTTCAAGGCCATTGAAATAGTGCAAGATGGCTTCATTTGGATGAAACATGGCCGTAACAACGATAATAGATGGCAACAAAACTCAACATCAAATTTCAAGGCCATTCAAATAGTGAAAGAAAGCATTTTTTATGAAACATGGCCGTAACAACGATACTAGATGACAACAAAACTCAACATTTAATTTCAAGGCCAATGAAATAGTGCAAGATGGCTTCATTTGGATGAAACATGGCCGTAACAACGATAATAGATGGCAACAAAATTCAACATCAAATTTCAAGGCCATTGAAATAGTGCAAGATGGCTTCATTTGGATGAAACATGGCCGTAACAACGATAATAGATGGCAACAAAACTCAACATCAAATTTCAAGGCCATTCAAATAGTGCTAGATGGCTTCATTTGGATGAAACATGGCCGTAACAACGATAATAGATGGCAACAAAACTCAACATCAAATTTCAAGGCCATTCAAATAGTGCAAGATGGCTTCATTTGGATGAAACATGGCCGTAACAACGATAATAGATGGCAACAAAACTCAACATCAAATTTCAAGGCCATTCAAATAGTGCAAGATGGCTTCATTTGGATGAAACATGGCCGTTACAACGATAATAGATGGCAACCAAACTCAACATCAAATTTCAAGGCCATTGAAATAGTGCAAGATGGCTTCAGGATGAAACATGGCCGTTACAACGATAATAGATGGCAACAAAACTCAACATCAAATTTCAAGGCCATTCAAATAGTGCAAGATGGCTTCATTTGGATGAAACATGGCCGTAACAACGATAATAGATGGCAACAAAACTCAACATCAAATTTCAAGGCCATTGAAATAGTGCAAGATGGCTCGATTTGGATGAAACATGGCCGTAACAACGATAATAGATGGCAACAAAACTCAAGATCTAATTTCAAGGCCATTCAAATAGTGCAAGATGGCTTCATTTGGATGATGCATGGCCGTAACAACGATAATAGATGGCAACAAAACTCAACATCAAATTTCAAGGCCATTGAAATAGTGCAAGATGGCTTCATTTGAATGAAACATGGTCGTAACAACGATAATAGATGGCAACAAAACTCAACATCAAATTTCAAGGCCATTGAAATAGTGCAAGATGGCTTCATTTGGATGAAACATGGCCGTAACAACGATAATAGATGGCAACAAAATTCAACATCAAATTTCAAGGCCATTCAAATAGTGCAAAGATGGCTTCATTTGAATGAAACATGGCCGTAACAACGATAATAGATGGCAACAAAACTCAACATTTAATTTCAAGGCCATTGAAATAGTGCAAGATGGCTTCATTTGGATGAAACATGGCCGTAACAACGATAATAGATGGCAACAAAACTCAACATCAAATTTCAAGGCCATTCAAATAGTGCAAGATGGCTTCATTTGGATGAAACATGGCCGTAACAACGATAATAGATGGCAACAAAACTCAACATCAAATTTCAAGGCCATTCAAATAGTGCAAGATGGCTTCATTTGGATGAAACATGGCCGTAACAACGATAATAGATGGCAACAAAACTCAACATCAAATTTCAAGGCCATTCAAATAGTGCAAGATGGCTTCATTTGGATGAAACATGGCCGTTACAACGATAATAGATGGCAACCAAACTCAACATCAAATTTCAAGGCCATTGAAATAGTGCAAGATGGCTTCATTTGGATGAAACATGGCCGTTACAACGATAATAGATGGCAACAAAACTCAACATCAAATTTCAAGGCCATTCAAATAGTGCAAGATGGCTTCATTTGGATGAAACATGGCCGTAACAACGATAATAGATGGCAACAAAACTCAACATCAAATTTCAAGGCCATTGAAATAGTGCAAGATGGCTCGATTTGGATGAAACATGGCCGTAACAACGATAATAGATGGCAACAAAACTCAAGATCTAATTTCAAGGCCATTGAAATAGTGCAAGATGGCTTCATTTGGATGATGCATGGCCGTAACAACGATAATAGATGGCAACAAAACTCAACATAAATTTCAAGGCCATTGAAATAGTGCAAGATGGCTTCATTTGAATGAAACATGGTCGTAACAACGATAATAGATGGCAACAAAACTCAACATCAAATTTCAAGGCCATTGAAATAGTGCAAGATGACTTGATTTGGATGAAACATGGCCGTAACAACGATAATAGATGGCAACAAAATTCAACATCAAATTTCAAGGCCATTCAAATAGTGCAAAGATGGCTTCATTTGAATGAAACATGGCCGTAACAACGATAATAGATGGCAACAAAACTCAACATTTAATTTCAAGGCCAATGAAATATTGCAAGATGGCTTCATTTGGATGAAACATGGCCGTTACAACGATAATAGATGGCAACAAAACTCAACATCAAATTTCAAGGCCATTCAAATAGTGCAAGATGGCTTTATTTGGATGAAACATGGCCGTAGCAACGATAATAGATGGCAACAAAATTCAAAATATAATTTCAAGGCCATTGAAATAGTGCAAGATGGCTTCCTTTGATGTAACATGGCCGTAACATTGATAATAGATGGCAACAAAACTCAACATCAAATTTCAAGGCCATTCAAATAATGAAAGAAAGCTTCATTTGGATGAAACATGGCCGTAACAACGATAATAGATGGCAACAAAACTCAACATCAAATTTCCATAGGCAAAAGCCATTAAATAGTGAAAGATGGCTTCATTTGGATGAAACATGGCCGTAACAACGATAATAGATGGCAACAAAACTCAACATCAAATTTCAAGGCCATTGAAATAGTGCAAGATGGCTCGATTTGGATGAAACATGGCCGTAACAACGATAATAGATGGCAACAAAACTCAACATCTAATTTCAAGGCCATTGAAATAGTGCAAGATGGCTTCATTTGGATGATGCATGGCCGTAACAACGATAATAGATGACAACAAAATTCAACATCAAATTTCAAGGCCATTGAAATAGTGCAAGATGGCTTCATTTGGATGAAACATGGCCGTAACAACGATAATAGATGGCAACAAAACTCAACATCAAATTTCAAGGCCATTGATATAGTGCAAGATGGCTTCATTTGGATGAAACATGGCCGTAACAACGATAATAGATGGCAACAAAACTCAACATCAAATTTCAAGGCCATTGAAATAGTGCAAGATGGATTCATTTGGATGAAACATGGCCGTAACAACGATAATAGATGGCAACAAAACTCAACATCAAATTTCAAGGCCATTGATATAGTGCAAGATGG
The DNA here is from genome assembly GCF_016920715.1 of Anopheles arabiensis. Classification (NCBI taxonomy): domain Eukaryota; kingdom Metazoa; phylum Arthropoda; class Insecta; order Diptera; family Culicidae; genus Anopheles; species Anopheles arabiensis. The sequence continues at coordinate 71,907 of NW_024412163.1, forward strand.
CTTCATTTGGATGAAACATGGCCGTAACAACGATAATAGATGACAACAAAATTCAACATCAGAATTTCAAGGCCAATGAAATAGTGCAAGATGGCTTCATTTGGATGAAACATGGCCGTAACAACGATAATAGATGGCAACAGGCAACAAAACTCAACATCAAATTTCAAGGCCATTGAAATAGTGCAAGATGGCTTCATTTGAATGAAACATGGTCGTAACAACGATAATAGATGGCAACAAAACTCAACATCAAATTTCAAGGCCATTGAAATAGTGCAAGATGACTTCATTTGGATGAAACATGGCCGTAACAACGATAATAGATGGCAACAAAATTCAACATCAAATTTCAAGGCCATTCAAATAGTGCAAAGATGGCTTCATTTGGATGAAACATGGCCGTAACAACGATAATAGATGGCAACAAAACTCAACATTTAATTTCAAGGCCAATGAAATATTGCAAGATGGCTTCATTTGGATGAAACATGGCCGTTACAACGATAATAGATGGCAACAAAACTCAACATCAAATTTCAAGGCCATTGAAATAGTGCAAGATGGCTTCATTTGAATGAAACATGGCCGTAACAACGATAATAGATGGCAACAAAACTCAACATCAAATTTCAAGGTCATTGAAATAGTGCAAGATGGCTTCATTTGGATGAAACATGGCCGTAACAACGATAATAGATGGCAACAAAACTCAACATCAAATTTCAAGGCCATTCAAATAGTGCAAGATGGCTTCATTTGGATGAAACATGGCCGTAACAACGATAATAGATGGCAACAAAACTCAACATCAAATTTCAAGGCCATTGAAATAGTGCAAGATGGCTTCATTTGGATGAAACATGGCCGTAACAACGATAATAGATGACAACAAAATTCAACAACAAATTTCAAGGCCAATGAAATAGTGCAAGATGGCTTCATTTGGATGAAACATGGCCGTAACAACGATAATAGATGGCAACAAAACTCAACATCAAATTTCAAGGCCATTGATATAGTGCAAGATGGCTTCATTTGGATGAAACATGGCCGTAACAACGATAATAGATGACAACAAAATTCAACATCAATTTCAAGGCCAATGAAATAGTGCAAGATGGCTTCATTTGGATGAAACATGGCCGTAACAACGATAATAGATGACAACAAAATTCAACATTTAATTTCAAGGCCATTGAAATAGTGCAAGATGGCTTCATTTGAATGAAACATGGCCGTAACAACGATAATAGATGACAACAAAATTCAACATTTAATTTCAAGGCCATTGAAATAGTGCAAGATGGCTTCATTTGAATGAAACATGGCCGTAACAACGATAATAGATGACAACAAAATTCAACATCAATTTCAAGGCCAATGAAATAGTGCAAGATGGCTTCATTTGGATGAAACATGGCCGTTACAACGATAATAGATGGCAACAAAACTCAACATCAAATTTCAAGGCCAGTGGCAGTTCATACCATCTCGCAATGGCCGTCAACAAGGAAACAGTTTCGGTCATTGAAATCCACAATAACGAAAACTTTTGGGCCTTTGATGAAATGATTAGCGTACGGTACAAAAATAATTAACAGGCCTTCATCAAAACCATATAATTGATCAAACGCCGATAAAGCCAAAGAGATAAATGAATAAATGACAACGGATCTCAAGATCTAATTTCAAGCCCATTGAAATAGTGCAAGATGGCTTCATTTGAATGAAACATGGCCGTAACAACGATAATAGATGGCAACAAAACTCAACATCAAATCTCAAGGCCATTGAAATAGTGCAAGATGGCTTCATTTGGATGAAACATGGCCGTAACAACGATAATAGATGACAACAAAACTCAACATCAAATTTCAAGGCCATTGAAATAGTGAAAGATGGCTTCATTTGAATGAAACATGGCCGTAACAACGATAATAGATGGCAACAAAACTCAACATCAAATTTCAAGGCCATTCAAAAAGTGCAAGATGGCTTCATTTGGATGAAACATGGCCGTAACAACGATAATAGATGGCAACAAAACTCAACATCAAATTTCAAGGCCATTCAAATAGTGAAAGAAAGCATTTTTATGAAACATGGCCGTAACAACGATACTAGATGACAACAAAACTCAACATTTAATTTCAAGGCCAATGAAATAGTGCAAGATGGCTTCATTTGGATGAAACATGGCCGTAACAACGATAATAGATGGCAACAAAATTCAACATCAAATTTCAAGGCCATTGAAATAGTGCAAGATGGCTTCATTTGGATGAAACATGGCCGTAACAACGATAATAGATGGCAACAAAACTCAACATCAAATTTCAAGGCCATTCAAATAGTGCAAGATGGCTTCATTTGGATGAAACATGGCCGTAACAACGATAATAGATGGCAACAAAACTCAACATCAAATTTCAAGGCCATTCAAATAGTGCAAGATGGCTTCATTTGGATGAAACATGGCCGTAACAACGATAATAGATGGCAACAAAACTCAACATCAAATTTCAAGGCCATTCAAATAGTGCAAGATGGCTTCATTTGGATGAAACATGGCCGTTACAACGATAATAGATGGCAACCAAACTCAACATCAAATTTCAAGGCCATTGAAATAGTGCAAGATGGCTTCATTTGGATGAAACATGGCCGTTACAACGATAATAGATGGCAACAAAACTCAACATCAAATTTCAAGGCCATTCAAATAGTGCAAGATGGCTTCATTTGGATGAAACATGGCCGTAACAACGATAATAGATGGCAACAAAACTCAACATCAAATTTCAAGGCCATTGAAATAGTGCAAGATGGCTCGATTTGGATGAAACATGGCCGTAACAACGATAATAGATGGCAACAAAACTCAAGATCTAATTTCAAGGCCATTCAAATAGTGCAAGATGGCTTCATTTGGATGAAACATGGCCGTAACAACGATAATAGATGGCAACAAAACTCAACATCAAATTTCAAGGCCATTGAAATAGTGCAAGATGGCTTCATTTGGATGAAAAAAGGTCGTAACAACGATAATAGATGGCAACAAAACTCAACATCAAATTTCAAGGCCATTGAAATAGTGCAAGATGACTTCATTTGGATGAAACATGGCCGTAACAACGATAATAGATGGCAACAAAATTCAACATCAAATTTCAAGGCCATTCAAATAGTGCAAAGATGGCTTCATTTGAATGAAACATGGCCGTAACAACGATAATAGATGGCAACAAAACTCAACATTTAAATTTCAAGGCCATTGAAATAGTGCAAGATGGCTTCATTTGGATGAAACATGGCCGTAACAACGATAATAGATGGCAACAAAACTCAACATCAAATTTCAAGGCCATTCAAATAGTGCAAGATGGCTTCATTTGGATGAAACATGGCCGTAACAACGATAATAGATGGCAACAAAACTCAACATCAAATTTCAAGGCCATTCAAATAGTGCAAGATGGCTTCATTTGGATGAAACATGGCCGTAACAACGATAATAGATGGCAACAAAACTCAACATCAAATTTCAAGGCCATTCAAATAGTGCAAGATGGCTTCATTTGGATGAAACATGGCCGTTACAACGATAATAGATGGCAACCAAACTCAACATCAAATTTCAAGGCCATTGAAATAGTGCAAGATGGCTTCATTTGGATGAAACATGGCCGTTACAACGATAATAGATGGCAACAAAACTCAACATCAAATTTCAAGGCCATTCAAATAGTGCAAGATGGCTTCATTTGGATGAAACATGGCCGTAACAACGATAATAGATGGCAACAAAACTCAACATCAAATTTCAAGGCCATTGAAATAGTGCAAGATGGCTCGATTTGGATGAAACATGGCCGTAACAACGATAATAGATGGCAACAAAACTCAAGATCTAATTTCAAGGCCATTGAAATAGTGCAAGATGGCTTCATTTGGATGAAACATGGCCGTAACAACGATAATAGATGGCAACAAAACTCAACATAAATTTCAAGGCCATTGAAATAGTGCAAGATGGCTTCATTTGAATGAAACATGGTCGTAACAACGATAATAGATGGCAACAAAACTCAACATCAAATTTCAAGGCCATTGAAATAGTGCAAGATGACTTGATTTGGATGAAACATGGCCGTAACAACGATAATAGATGGCAACAAAATTCAACATCAAATTTCAAGGCCATTCAAATAGTAAAGATGGCTTCATTTGAATGAAACATGGCCGTAACAACGATAATAGATGGCAACAAAACTCAACATTTAATTTCAAGGCCAATGAAATATTGCAAGATGGCTTCATTTGGATGAAACATGGCCGTTACAACGATAATAGATGGCAACAAAACTCAACATCAAATTTCAAGGCCATTCAAATAGTGCAAGATGGCTTTATTTGGATGAAACATGGCCGTAACAACGATAATAGATGGCAACAAAATTCAAAATATAATTTCAAGGCCATTGAAATAGTGCAAGATGGCTTCCTTTCGATGTAACATGGCCGTAACATTAACGATAATAGATGGCAACAAAACTCAACATCAAATTTCAAGGCCATTCAAATAGTGAAAAAAATAGCTTTATTTGGATGAAACATGGCCGTAACAACGATAATAGATGGCAACAAAACTCACCATTTAATTTCATAGGCAAAAGCCATTTAAATAATGCAAGATGGCTTCATTTGGATGAAACATGGCCGTAACAACGATAATAGATGGCAACAAAACTCAACATCAAATTTCAAGGCCATTGAAATAGTGCAAGATGGCTCGATTTGGATGAAACATGGCCGTAACAACGATAATAGATGGCAACAAAACTCAACATCTAATTTCAAGGCCATTGAAATAGTGCAAGATGGCTTCATTTGGATGATGCATGGCCGTAACAACGATAATAGATGACAACAAAATTCAACATTTAATTTCAAGGCCAATGAAATAGTGCAAGATGGCTTCATTTGGATGAAACATGGCCGTAACAACGATAATAGATGGCAACAAAACTCAACATCAAATTTCAAGGCCATTGATATAGTGCAAGATGGCTTCATTTGGATGAAACATGGCCGTAACAACGATAATAGATGGCAACAAAACTCAACATCAAATTTCAAGGCCATTGAAATAGTGCAAGATGGATTCATTTGGATGAAACATGGCCGTAACAACGATAATAGATGGCAACAAAACTCAACATCAAATTTTAAGGCCATTGATATAGTGCAAGATGGCTTCATTTGGATGAAACATGGCCGTAACAACGATAATAGATGGCAACAAAACTCAACATTTAATTTCAAGGCCAATGAAATAGTGCAAGATGGCTTCATTTGGATGATGCATGGCCGTAACAACGATAATAGATGGCAACAAAACTCAACATCAAATTTCAAGGCCATTGAAATAGTGCAAGATGGCTTCATTTGAATGAAACATGGTCGTAACAACGATAATAGATGGCAACAAAACTCAACATCAAATTTCAAGGCCATTGAAATAGTGCAAGATGACTTCATTTGGATGAAACATGGCCGTAACAACGATAATAGATGGCAACAAAATTCAACATCAAATTTCAAGGCCATTCAAATAGTAAAGATGGCTTCATTTGGATGAAACATGGCCGTAACAACGATAATAGATGGCAACAAAACTCAACATTTAATTTCAAGGCCAATGAAATATTGCAAGATGGCTTCATTTGGATGAAACATGGCCGTTACAACGATAATAGATGGCAACAAAACTCAACATCAAATTTCAAGGCCATTGAAATAGTGCAAGATGGCTTCATTTGAATGAAACATGGCCGTAACAACGATAATAGATGGCAACAAAACTCAACATCAAATTTCAAGGTCATTGAAATAGTGCAAGATGGCTTCATTTGGATGAAACATGGCCGTAACAACGATAATAGATGGCAACAAAACTCAACATCAAATTTCAAGGCCATTCAAATAGTGCAAGATGGCTTCATTTGGATGAAACATGGCCGTAACAACGATAATAGATGGCAACAAAACTCAACATCGAATTTCAAGGCCATTGAAATAGTGCAAGATGGCTTCATTTGGATGAAACATAGTCGTAACAACGATAATAGATGACAACAAAATTCAACATCAAATTTCAAGGCCATTGAAATAGTGCAAGATGGCTTCATTTGAATGAAACATGGCCGTAACAACGATAATAGATGGCAACAAAACTCAACATCAAATTTTAAGGCCATTGATATAGTGCAAGATGGCTTCATTTGGATGAAACATGGCCGTAACAACGATAATAGATGACAACAAAATTCAACATTTAATTTCAAGGCCAATGAAATAGTGCAAGATGGCTTCATTTGGATGAAACATGGCCGTAACAACGATAATAGATGACAACAAAATTCAACATTTAATTTCAAGGCCAATGAAATAGTGCAAGATGGCTTCATTTGAATGAAACATGGCCGTAACAACGATAATAGATGACAACAAAATTCAACATTTAATTTCAAGGCCATTGAAATAGTGCAAGATGGCTTCATTTGGATGATGCATGGCCGTAACAACGATAATAGATGACAACAAAATTCAACATTTAATTTCAAGGCCAATGAAATAGTGCAAGATGGCTTCATTTGGATGAAACATGGCCGTTACAACGATAATAGATGGCAACAAAACTCAACATCAAATTTCAAGGCCATTCAAATAGTGCAAGATGGCTTCATTTGGATGAAACATGGCCGTAACAACGATAATAGATGGCAACAAAACTCAACATCAAATTTCAAGGCCATTGAAATAGTGCAAGATGGCTTCATTTGGATGAAACATGGCCGTAACAACGATAATAGATGACAACAAAATTCAACATCTAATTTCAAGGCCATTGAAATAGTGCAAGATGGCTTCATTAGCATGAAACATGGCCGTAACAACGATAATAGATGGCAACAAAATTCAACTTCTATATTAAAGGCCATTGAAATAGTGCAAGATGGCTTCATTTGGATGAAACATGGCCGTAACAACGATAATAGACGGCAATAAAACTCAACATTAAATTTCAAGGCCATTGATACAGTGCAAGATGGCTTCATTTGAATGAAACATGGCCGTAACATCGATAATAGATGGCAACAAAACTCAACATCAAATTTCAAGGCCATTGATATAGTGCAAGATGGCTTCATTTGGATGAAACATGGCCGTAACAACGATAATAGATGGCAACAAAACTCAACATCAAATTTCAAGGCCATTGAAATAGTGCAAGATGGCTTCATTTGGATGAAACATGGCCGTAACAACGATAATAGATGGCAACAAAACTCAACATCAAATTTCAAGGCCATTGAAATAGTGCAAGATGGCTCCATTTGGATGAAACATGGCCGTAACAACGATAATAGATGGCAACAAAACTCAACATCAAATTTCAAGGCCATTGAAATAGTGCAAGATGGCTTCATTTTAATGATGCATGGCCGTAACAACGATAATAGACGGCAATAAAACTCAACATTAAATTTCAAGGCCATTGAAATAGTGCAAGATGGCTTCATTTGGATGAAACATGGTCGTAACAACGATAATAGATGGCAACAAAACTCAACATCAAATTTCAAGGCCATTCAAATAGTGCAAGATGGCTTCATTTGGATGAAACATGGCCGTAACAACGATAATAGATGGCAACAAAACTCAACATCAAATTTCAAGGCCATTGAAATAGTGCAAGATGACTTCATTTGGATGAAACATGGCCGTAACAACGATAATAGATGGCAACAAAACTCAACATCAAATTTCAAGGCCATTGAAATAGTGCAAGATGGCTCGATTTGGATGAAACATGGCCGTAACAACGATAATAGATGGCAACAAAACTCAACATCAAATTTCAAAGCCATTGAAATAATGCAAGATGGCTTCATTTGAATGAAACATGGTCGTAACAACGATAATAGATGGCAACAAAACTCAACATCAAATTTCAAGGCCATTCAAATAGTGCAAGATGGCTTTATTTGGATGAAACATGGCCGTAACAACGATAATAGATGGCAACAAAACTCAACATCAAATTTCAAGGCCATTGAAATAGTGCAAGATGGCTTCATTTGGATGATGCATGGCCGTAACAACGATAATAGATGGCAACAAAACTCAACATTAAATTTCAAGGCCATTGAAATAGTGCAAGATGGCTTCATTTGGATGAAACATGGCCGTAACAACGATAATAGATGGCAACAAAACTCAACATCAAATTTCAAGGCCATTGAAATAGTGCAAGATGGCTTTATTTGGATGAAACATGGCCGTAACAACGATAATAGATGGCAACAAAACTCAACATCAAATTTCAAGGCCATTGAAATAGTGCAAGATGGCTTAATTTGGATGAAACATGGTCGTAACAACGATAATAGATGGCAACAAAACTCAACATCAAATTTCAAGGCAATTGAAATAGTGCAAGATGGCTTTATTTGGATGAAACATGGCCGTAACCAAGATAATAGATGACAACGAAACTCAACATCAAATTTCAAGACCATTGAAATAGTGCAAGATGGCTTCATTTGGATGAAACATGGCCGTAACAACGATAACAGATGGCAACAAAACTCAACATCAAATTTCAAGGCCATTGAAATAGTGCAAGATGGCTCGATTTGGATGAAACATGGCCGTAACAACGATAATAGATGGCAACAAAACTCAACATCAAATTTCAAGGCCATTGAAATAGTGCAAGATGGCTCGATTTGGATGAAACATGGCCGTAACAACGATAATAGATGGCAACAAAACTCAACATCAAATTTCAAGGCCATTGAAATAGTGCAAGATGGCTCAATTTGGATGAAACATGGCCGTAACAACGATAATAGATGGCAACAAAACTCAACATTAAATTTCAAGGCCATTGAAATAGTGCAAGATGGCTTCATTTGGATGAAACATGGCCGTAACAACGATAATAGATGGCAACAAAACTCAACATCAAATTTCAAGGCCATTGAAATAGTGCAAGATGGCTTCATTTGGATGAAACATGGCCGTAACAACGATAATAGATGGCAACAAAACTCAACATCAAATTTCAAGGCCATTGAAATAGTGCAAGATGGCTTCATTTGGATGAAACATGGCCGTAACAACGATAATAGATGGCAACAAAATTCAACATCAAATTTCAAAGACATTGGAATAGTGCAAGATGGCTTCATTTGGATGAAACATGGCCGTAACAACGATAATAGATGGCAACAAAACTCAACATCAAATTTCAAGGCCATTGAAATAGAGCAAGATGGCTTCATTTGGATGAAACATGGCCGTAACAACGATAATAGATGGCAACAAAACTCAACATCAAATTTCAAGGCCATTGAAATAGTGCAAGATGGCTTCATTTGGATGAAACATGGCCGTAACAACGATAATAGATGGCAACAAAACTCAACATCAAATTTCAAGGCCATTGAAATAGTGCAAGATGGCTTCATGAAACATGGCCGTAACAACGATAACAGATAGCAACAAAATTCAACATCAAATTTCAAGGCCATTGAAGTAGTGCAAGATGGCTTCATTTGGATGAAACATGGCCGTAACAACGATAATAGATGGCAACAAAACTCAACATTAAATTACAAGGCCATTGAAACAGTGGAAGATTGCTTCATTTGGATGAAACATGGCCGTAACAACGATAATAGATGGCAACAAAACTCAACATCAAATTTCAAGGCCATTGAAATAGTGCAAGATGGCTTCATTTGGATGAAACATGGCCGTAACAACGATAATAGATGGCAACAAAACTCAACATCAAATTTCAAGGCCATTCAAATAGTGCAAGATGGCTTTATTTGGATGAAACATGGCCGTAACAACGATAATAGATGGCAACAAAACTCAACATCAAATTTCAAGGCCATTGAAATAGTGCAAGATGGCTCGATTTGGATGAAACATGGCCGTAACAACGATAATAGATGGCAACAAAACTCAACATCAAACTTTAAGGCCATTGAAATAGTGCAAGATGGCTTCATTTGGATGAAACATGGCCGTAACAACGATAATAGATGGCAACAAAACTCAACATCAAATTTCAAGCCCATTCAAATAGTGCAAGATGGCTTCATTTGGATGAAACATGGCCGTAACAACGATAATAGATGGCAACAAAACTCAACATCAAATTTCAAGGCCATTGAAATAGTGCAAGATGGCTTCATTTGGATGAAACATGGCCGTAACAACGATAATAGATGGCAACAAAACTCAACATCAAATTTCAAGGCCATTCAACTAGTAAAAGATAGCTTCATTTGGATGAAACATGGCCGTTATAACGAAATAGATGGCAACAAAACTCAACATCAAATTTCAAGGCCATTGAAATAGTGCAAGATGGCTTCATTTGGATGAAACATGGCCGAAACAACGATAATAGATGGCAACAAAACTAAACATAAAATTTCAAGGCCATTGAAGTAGTGCAAGATGGCTTCATTTGGATGATGCATGGCCGTAACAACGATAATAGACGGCAACAAAACTCAACATTAAGTTTCAAGGCCATTGAAATAGTGCAAGATGGCTTCATTTGGATGAAACATGGCCGTAACAACGATAATAGATGGCAACAAAACTCAACATCAAATTTCAAGGCCATTGAAATAGTGCAAGATGGCTTCATTTGGATGAAACATGGCCGTAACAACGATAATAGATGGTAACAAAATTCAACATCAAATTTCAAGGCCATTGAAATAGTGCAAGATGGCTTCATTTGGATGAAACATGGCCGTAACAACGATGATAGATGGCAACTAAACTCAACATCAAATTTCAAGGCCATTGATATAGTGCAAGATGCCTTCATTAGGATGAAACATGGCCGTAACAACGATAATAGATGACAACAAAACTCAACATCGAATTTCAAGGCCATTGAAGTAGTGCAAGATGGCTTCATTTGGATGAAACATGGCCGTAACATCGATAATAGATGGCAACAAAATTCAACATCAAATTTCAAGGCCATTGAAATAGTGCAAGATGGCTTCATTTGGATGATGCATGGCCGTAACAACGATAATAGATGACAACAAAACTCAAAATCAAATTTCAAGGCCATTCAAATAGTGCAAAATGGCTTCATTTGGATGAAACATGGCCGTAACAACGATAAAAGATGGTAACAAAATTCAACATCAAATTTCAAGGCCATTGAAATAGTGCAAGATGGCTTCATTTGGATGAAACATGGCCGTAACAACGACAATAGATGGCAACTAAACTCAACATCAAATTTCAAGGCCATTGATATAGTGCAAGATGCCTTCATTTGGATGAAACATGGCCGTAACAACGATAATAGATGGCCACACAACTCAACATCTAATTTCAAGGCCATTGAAATAGTGCAAGATGGCTCCATTTGGATGAAACATGGCCGTAACAACGATAATAGATGGCAACAAAACTCAACATCAAATTTCAAGGCCATTGAATTAGTGCAAGATGGCTTCATTTAGATGAAACATGGCCGTAACATCGATAATAGATGGCAACAAAACTCAAAATCAAATTTCAAGGCCATTGAAGTAGTGCAAGATGGCTTCATTTGGATGAATCATGGCCGTAACAACGATAATAGATGGCAACAAAACTCAAAATCAAATTTCAAGGCCATTGAAGTAGTGCAAGATGGCTTCATTTGGATGAAACATGGCCGTAACAACGATAATAGATGACAACAAAACTCAACATCTAATTTCAAGGCCATTGAAATAGTGCAAGATGGCTCCATTTGGATGAAACATGGCCGTAACAACGATAATAGATGGCAACAAAACTCAACATCAAATTTCAAGGCCATTGAAATAGTGCAAGATGGCTTCATTTGGATGAAACATGGCCGTAACATCGATAATAGATGGCAACAAAACTCAAAATCAAATTTCAAGGCCATTGAAGTAGTGCAAGATGGCTTCATTTGGATGAAACATGGCCGTAACAACGATAATAGATGGCAACAAAACTCAACATCAAATTTCAAGGCCATTGAAATAGTGCAAGATGGCTTCATTTAGATGAAACATGGCCGTAACATCGATAATAGATGGCAACAAAACTCAAAATCAAATTTCAAGGCCATTGAAGTAGTGCAAGATGGCTTCATTTGGATGAAACATGGCCGTAACAACGATAATAGATGGTAACAAAATTCAACATCAAATTTCAAGGCCATTGAAATAGTGCAAGATGGCTTCATTTGGATGAAACATGGCCGTAACAACGATGATAGATGGCAACTAAACTCAACATCAAATTTCAAGGCCATTGATATAGTGCAAGATGCCTTCATTAGGATGAAACATGGCCGTAACAACGATAATAGATGACAACAAAACTCAACATCGAATTTCAAGGCCATTGAAGTAGTGCAAGATGGCTTCATTTGGATGAAACATGGCCGTAACATCGATAATAGATGGCAACAAAATTCAACATCAAATTTCAAGGCCATTGAAATAGTGCAAGATGGCTTCATTTGGATGATGCATGGCCGTAACAACGATAATAGATGACAACAAAACTCAAAATCAAATTTCAAGGCCATTCAAATAGTGCAAAATGGCTTCATTTGGATGAAACATGGCCGTAACAACGATAATAGATGGTAACAAAATTCAACATCAAATTTCAAGGCCATTGAAATAGTGCAAGATGGCTTCATTTGGATGAAACATGGCCGTAACAACGACAATAGATGGCAACTAAACTCAACATCAAATTTCAAGGCCATTGATATAGTGCAAGATGCCTTCATTTGGATGAAACATGGCCGTAACAACGATAATAGATGGCCACACAACTCAACATCTAATTTCAAGGCCATTGAAATAGTGCAAGATGGCTCCATTTGGATGAAACATGGCCGTAACAACGATAATAGATGGCAACAAAACTCAACATCAAATTTCAAGGCCATTGAAATAGTGCAAGATGGCTTCATTTGGATGAAACATGGCCGTAACAACGATAATAGATGGCAACAAAACTCAACATCAAATTTCAAGGCCATTGAATTAGTGCAAGATGGCTTCATTTGGATGAATCATGGCCGTAACAACGATAATAGATGGCAACAAAACTCAAAATCAAATTTCAAGGCCATTGAAGTAGTGCAAGATGCCTTCATTTGGATGAAACATGGCCGTCACAACGATAATAGATGACAACAAAACTCAACATCGAATTTCAAGGCCATTGAAATAGTGCAAGATGGCTCCATTTGGATGAAACATGGCCGTAACAACGATAATAGATGGCAACAAAACTCAACATCAAATTTCAAGGCCATTGAAATAGTGCAAGATGGCTTCATTTAGATGAAACATGGCCGTAACATCGATAATAGATGGCAACAAAACTCAAAATCAAATTTCAAGGCCATTGAAGTAGTGCAAGATGGCTTCATTTGGATGAAACATGGTCGTAACAACGATAATAGATGGCAACAAAACTCAACATCAAATTTCAAGGCCATTGAAATAGTGCAAGATGGCTTCATTTAGATGAAACATGGCCGTAACATCGATAATAGATGGCAACAAAACTCAAAATCAAATTTCAAGGCCATTGAAGTAGTGCAAGATGGCTTCATTTGGATGAAACATGGCCGTAACAACGATAATAGATGACAACAAAACTCAACATCGAATTTCAAGGCCATTGAAGTAGTGCAAGATGGCTTCATTTGGATGAAACATGGCCGTAACAACGAAAATAGATGGCAACAAAATTCAACATCAAATTTCAAGGCCATTGAAATAGTGCAAGATGGCTTCATTTGGATGATGCATGGCCGTAACAACGATAATAGATGACAACAAAACTCAAAATCAAATTTCAAGGCCATTCAAATAGTGCTAAATGGCTTCATTTGGATGAAACATGGCCGTAACAACGATAATAGATGGTAACAAAATTCAACATCAAATTTCAAGGCCATTGAAATAGTGCAAGATGGCTTCATTTGGATGAAACATGGCCGTAACAACGACAATAGATGGCAACTAAACTCAACATCAAATTTCAAGGCCATTGATATAGTGCAAGATGCCTTCATTTGGATGAAACATGGCCGTAACAACGATAATAGATGGCAACAAAACTCAACATCAAATTTCAAGGCCATTGAAATAGTGCAAGATGGCTCTATTTGGATGAAACATGGCCGTAACAACGATAATAGATGGTAACAAAATTCAACATCAAATTTCAAGGCCATTGAGTTAGTGCAAGATGGCTTCATTTGGATGAAACATGGCCGTAACAACGACAATAGATGGCAACTAAACTCAACATCAAATTTCAAGGCCATTGATATAGTGCAAGATGCCTTCATTTGGATGAAACATGGCCGTAACAACGATAATAGATGACAACAAAACTCAACATCAAATTTAAAGGCCATTGAAATAGTGCAAGATGGCTTCATTTGGATGAAACATGGCCGTAACAACGATAATAGATGGCAACAAAACTCAACATCTAATTTCAAGGCCATTCAAATAGTGCAAAAAGCTTCATTTGGATGAAACATGGCCGCAACAACGATAATAGATGACAACAAAACTCAACATCAAATTTCAAGGCCATTGAAATAATGCAAGATGGCTTCATTTGGATGATGCATGGCCGTAACAACGATAATAGATGGCAACAAAACTCAACATCAAATTTCAAGGCCATTGAAATAGTGCAAGATGGTTTCATTTGGATGAATCATGGTACCGTAACAACGATAATAGATGACAACAAAACTCAACATCAAATTTCAAGGCCATTGAAATATTGCAAGATGGCTTTATTTGGATGAAACATGGCCGTAACAACGATTATAGATGGCAAAAAACTCAACATCAAATTTCAAGGCCATTGAAATATTGCAAGATGGCTCCATTTGGATGAAACATGGCCGTAACAACGATAATAGATGGCAACAAAATTCAACATCAAATTTCAAAGCTACTGAAATAGTGCAAGATGGCTTTATTTGGATGAAACATGGCCGTAACAACGATAATAGATGGCAACAAAAGTCAACATCAAATTTCAAGGCCATTGAAATAGTGCAAGATGGCTTCATTTAGATGAAACATGGCCGTAACATCGATAATAGATGGCAACAAAACTCAAAATCAAATTTCAAGGCCATTGAAGTAGTGCAAGATGGCTTCATTTGGATGAAACATGGCCGTAACAACGATAATAGATGACAACAAAACTCAACATCAAATTTCAAGGCCATTGAAATAATGCAAGATGGCTTCATTTGGATGATGCATGGCCGTAACAACGAGAATAGATGGCAACAAAACTCAACATCAAATTTCAAGGCCATTGAAATAGTGCAAGTTGACTTCATTTGGATGAAACATGGCCGTAACAACGATAATAGATGGCAACAAAACTCAACATCAAATTTCAAGGCCATTGAAATAGTGCAAGATGGCTTCATTTGGATGAATCATGGTACCGTAACAACGATAATAGATGGCAACAAAATTCAACATCAAATTTCAAGGCCATTGAAATAGTGCAAGATGGCTTCATTTGGATGAAACATGGCCGTAACAACGATAATAGATGGCAACAAAACTCAACATCAAATTTCAAGGCCATTCAAATAGTGCAAGATGGCTTCATTTGGATGAAACATGGCCGTAACAACGATAATAGATGGCAACAAAACTAAACATCTAGATTCAAGGCCATTGAAATAGTGCAAGATGGCTCGATTTGGATGAAACATGGCCGTAACAACGATAATAAATGACAACAAATTTCAACATCAAATTTCAAGGCCAATGAAATAGTGCAAGATGGCTTCATTTGGATGAAACATGGCCGTAACAACGATAATAGATGACAACAAAACTCAACATCTAATTTCAAAGCCATTGAAATAGTGCAAGATGGATTCATTTGGATGAAACATGGCCGTAACAACGATAATAGATGGCAACAAAACTCAACGTCAAATTTTCAGGCCATTGAAATAGTGCAAGATGGCTTCATTTGAATGAAACATGGCCGTAACAACGATAATAGATGGCAACAAAACTCAACATCAAATTTCAAGGCCATTGAAATAGAGCAAAATGGCTTCATTTGGATGAAACATGGCCGTAACAACGATAATAGATGGCAACAAAATTCAAAATCAAATTTCAAGGCCATTGAAATAGTGCAAGATGGCTCCATTGGGATGAAACATGGCCGTAACAACGATAATAGATGACAACAAAACTCAACATCAAATTTCAAGGCCAATGAAATAGTGCAAGATGGCTTCATTTGGATGAAACATGGCCGTAACAACGATAATAGATGGCAACAAAACTCAACATCAAATTTCAAGGCCATTGAAATAGTGCAAGATGGCTTCATTTGGATGAAACATGGCCGTAACAACGATAATAGATGACAACAAAACTCAACATCAAATTTCAAGGCCAATGAAATAGTGCAAGATGGCTTCATTTGGATGAAACATGGCCGTAACAACGATAATAGATGGCAACAAAACTCAACATCAAATTTCAAGGCCAATGAAAGAGAGCAAGATGGCTTCATTTGGATGAAACATGGCCGTTACAACGATAATAGATGGCAACAAAACTCAACATCAAATTTCAAGGCCATTGAAATAGTGCAAGATGGCTCCATTTGGATGAAACATGGCCGTAACAACGATAATAGATGGCAACAAAATTCAACATCTAATTTCAAGGGCATTGAAATAGTGCAAGATGGCTTCATTTGGATGATGCATGGCCGTAACAACGATAATAGACGGCAATAAAACTCAACATTAAATTTCAAGGCCATTGAAATAGTGCAAGATGGCTTCATTTGAATGAAACATGGCCGTAACAACGATAATAGATGGCAACAAAACTCAACAACAAATTTCAAGGCCATTCAAATAGTGCAATATGGCTTCATTTGGATGAAACATGGCCGTAACAACGATAATAGATGGCAACAAAATTGAACATCAAATTTCAAGGCCATTGAAATAGTGCAAGATGGCTTCATTTAGATGAAACATGGCCGTCACAACGATAATAGATGGCAACAAACCTCAACATCAAATTTCAAGGCCATTGAAATAGTGCAAGATGGATTCATTTGGATGAAACATGGCCGTAACAACGATAATAGATGACAACAAATTCAACATCAAATTTCAAGACCATTCAAATAGGGCAAGATGGCTTCATTTGGATGAAACATGGCCGTAACAACGATAATAGATGGCAACAAAACTCAACATCAAATTTCAAGGCCATTGAAATAGTGCAAGATGGCTCCTTTTGGATGAAACATGGCCGTAACAACGATAATAGATGGCAACAAAACTCAACATCAAATTTCAAGGCCATTGAAATAGTGCAAGATGGCTTCATTTGGATGAAACATGGCCATAACAACGATAATAGATGGCAACAAAATTAAAAATCTAATTTCAAATCCATTGAAATAGTGCAAGATGGCTTCATTTGGATGAAACATGGCCGTAACAACGATAATAGATGGCAACAAAACTCAACATCTAATTTCAAGGCTGTAATATTCCAGTGTCGATACGGAGGAAATTACTATTATTTTATTAACTCGCGTCCGTTCAGCCTGGCGGTCTAGCACAAAGAGAGCGATCCCTTTCTCCTGACTTTCTTAACTAGCCTAACTCGCTTGTCTAGGCTCTCATTCCTTGACACTCATATTATACCTACACCTGTACTACTTACGCCTGCGCTAATCTAAAGCTCTCAACCTAAAGCTAAAGCTCTAAAGCTCTGACGCATGGTGTTTCACATGTAGGTGGCGCTGATCACCACAGAACCCCCCGCCAGTGACGGAGTCGCGATCCGTTTGGGATGCCGTATGCATGCTTTGTGCACTGACACGTCATCGAAAACGAACATGTTTGTTTGGTTTGGCTGTGGTGGAAGGCTCCAGAGGAATGATCTTTGTCTCGGGTGCGGAATCAAAAGCTGGTTTGAGTCGATCGACAGAAATCGACTCATTTTTGTCGTTTCTTTTTATAACAAAAAATTTTCTGCACCTTCTTATGATTGGATAAGGTCCTTTGTAAGGCGCTTGGAGCCCTGTTTTCACCTTGTCAACCCGAATGAAAACATTTTTGCAATTATTTAGGGCGTTGGGCAAATAGCAGGACGATGAACTTTGGTGTTTTGGTGGTATTGGTTCTACGCACTTAAACGCTTTTTAAGGTCCACAATAAAATCGGGGAAATCGTTAGTGGAAATGGGTTTAGATGGTACAAATACTTCGGCTGGCAGTCTCAGACTTTGGCCATATACCATCTCTGCGGGAGAACCTTTGATTTCCTCTTTATATGCTATCCTAATACCGAGTAGGATTAATGGCAACCGTTGTGTCCACCTGATAGTGTCCCCACAAGCTTTTAACGCGTCCTTCAACTGTCGGTGAAAACGTTCAACCATTCCGTTAGCTTGCGGATGGTACGCTGTTGTTTGTATCTGGTGTGTGCCCAATAGTTTAGTCATTTCGGTAAACAACCTTGACGTAAACTGGCGACCTCTATCTGTGGTGATTCATAAAGGGCAACCAAAACGGGATACGTATTGCTCTACGAAAGTTTTTGCCACGGTGATCGCTGATATGTCTGACAATGGGTAGGCTTCTGGCCACCTTGTGAATCGATCCACGACCGTTAAGAGGTATGATTTGTCTTCGGACGAAGGTAAGGGGCCGACGATATCTATATGGATATGGTCGAACCTACCTTTGGCACTGCAAATGATTCTATCGGGGATTTTGTGTGACGGATTACTTTTGCTTTCTGGCACCCCAGACAAGCCTTAACCCAGTTTGCTACGACACTGTTCATCGCTGGCCAAAAATATCTCTCCGACATCATTTTTCGCGACGCTCTAATCCCTGGATGGGCAATGTTGTGAATGCCGTCGAAAATTTCCTTTCGTAACGACATGGGAACGTAGAGCCGGTTTTTTCCTGTCGAAGACTCGAATACCAAATCTGCTTCTCCAAGTTTTATTTTTTCAAGCGTGTATTTTGAGTCATGACATTTCTCGTTGTTTAATAAGTTTTGCAATTGCTCATCAGAGCGTTGATGGTCGGAGACAACTTGATAATTTATGTCTTCTATGGCATCTGCTTCTCCTAAACGCGAGAGAGCATTGTTGGTTTTGTACAACTTTATTCACGCACACCGTACAATACCGCACCATACAATTGCATTCTCCCGCACTCGCACCGTACAATTCGAAGGATAATTCAGAAGAGAGCGATCGTCCGATCGAACACCTACTTTTATGCGCACCTGCTTTGCTCTCACGCACCTTGCTTTTCTCGGCCCTACGCTTCGTGTACTACGCTTCGTGTACTACGCTTCGTGTGCCATACTTCGTGTGCTACGCTTCGTGCCCTTATCTGTTCTAACGGTTTGTAACGCTTCCGTTATCCTATCGCTACCTTTCTTGCTGACTAACCTTTGAGGTCGGAGTCACGACAGCGATAGATGTGCTGCTGGGGACACGGACTTCCAAGCATATTTATGCCATATTGCCACCAGCGATTACACCACAGAACCCCCACCAGTGACGGAGTCGCGATCAACAATACTAATTGTGTGTCGCTGGTTGTAATTCGGTTGTAGTTTTAATTGTCCACCAAGAACCGAACACCCTTTTTTTGTATTTTCCTTTTTGGGAGAGACCTTCCATTTCAAACGCAGGTTTTAGACGGTCTATCGAAACGGATTCATTTTACCTTTGATTTTCACCGTGAAAAATTTTCTGCATCTCCGAACCACCTCATATGGTCCTTCATACGGTGCCTGTAGGCTCTTCTTTACTTTATCTACCCGCACAAAAACATGCTTACATGTATCCAAACCTTTTGGTATATATGTGGTTGTGCTATCATTTAGTTGGGTAGGATTTGGATCAATTCGTCTAAATGCTTCTTTTAATTTTTGGATAAAATCCGGCAGGTCTTCTATTGTTTTTGGATCAGAAGGTATGAATGCTTCGGATGGCAGCCGCAGGCTTTCTCCGTATACCATTTCTGCTGGTGATCCATTCAAAGCGTCTTTGTATGCTACGCGAATGCCCAGTAGAATCAAGGGCAGACGCGAGATCCAATGAGTAGTGTCTTCACACGCTTTTAATGCAGATTTTAAATGGCGGTGAAATCGCTCAACCATTCCGTTGGCTTGAGGGTGGTATGCGGTCGTTTTGATGTGGTTTGTTCCCAGTAATTTTGTCAGTTCTTCAAATAACTTTGATTGAAACTGTCTACCTCTATCGGTAGTAATTGTTAATGGGCACCCAAACCGTGGAATATAATTCCTAACGAACGTTTTTGCCACCGTTAATGCTGATATATCAGCCATAGGGTAACACTCCGGCCAACGAGTGAACCGATCCACGATGGTTAACAAATAGGTCATTTCTTCTGAAGGTGGTAATGGCCCTACTATGTCCATGTGCACATGCTCAAACCTTCCTTTTGGAATGGTTATTGCTTCTAACGGGGAACGAGTGTGTCGACCAACTTTTGCCTTTTGACATCCTTGACATGCCCGAGTCCAGTTGCCCACGTCCGTGTTCATTGAAGGCCAGAAAAACCTTTCTGATAAGAGTTTCCGTGAGGCACGAATGCCTGGATGAGACAAATTGTGCAAGCTGTAAAATGTTGATTTCCTTAGAGAAAGAGGACATATAACCTATTACGCCCTGTGGATGACTCAAACATTAGGTTGTTCTTATCGAGAATCAGCCCATTCAATTTATATTTGGAGTCTTCCCTTTTATCTTTTAACATTTTTGTAGCTGATCATCTATTTGTTGATATTTGGCAAAATTTTCATAAGAAATTTCTGTGATCGATTCGGATTCTCCGATTCGGGATAGGGCATCAGCAACGACATTACTCTCGCCAGTAATATATCTAATGTCCGTTGTGAATTGTGAAATAAAATCTAGTTGCCTGCTTTGTCTCGGCGATTTCTCTGCTTTGGACATGAGGGCATGGACTAGTGGTTTATGGTCAGTATAGACCGTAAATATTCTGCCTTCTAGGAAATGTCGAAAGTGCTTAATTCCTAGAGTTATTGCAAGCAATTCTCTGTCGAATGTGGAGTACCTCTGTTCCGTGGGCGTCATCATTTTGGAGAAAAACGCAAGAGGTTCCGGTATTCCCTGGTTGACTTGCTGCAAAACTGCCCCAATGGCAAAATTGGATGCATCAGTCGTCAGTGTGTAAATGGCGTCACACTTAGGATGCACGAGCATGGTGGCGTTCGATAGCTCACTTTTGATGTGTTTTAGGGCCTCCTCGCATTCGTCTGACCATACGAATTCTTTTTTGCTTTTTTGCTGTGTTCCTTCACCAGTTTGTGTAGCGTTCTTAACTTGTGTGAAACATTGGGAATAAATCGATGGTAATAGTTTACCATTCCCAAGATTCTTTGAAGTTGTTTTACAGTAGTTGGCGCGGGCAAGTTGCAAATTATTTCAATTTTATCCGAGGTTGGACTTATTCCCTTTTCACAAATGGTGTGACTTAGGAAATCGATTTTATTAACACCAAACACACATTTTGATGGCTTGAGTTTTATGTCGTGGTCCGTTAAACGTTTTAGAACCATATGTACGTGCTCTAAATGGGACTCACGCGACGGGCTGGCGATCAAAATGTCGTCAATGTAGACGAATACAAAATCTAGGTCGTGGATAATGTTGTTCATTAGCCGTTGGAAGCTTTGACTCGCATTTCTGAGACCAAAGGGCATCCTCAAGAATTCGAACAACCCAAACGGTGTAGTTATCGCCGTTTTGTGAACATCTTCCTCGGCTACCGGTATGATGTGATATGCCCGCACGATATCTAACTTTGTAAAAAAATTACAACCATCTAGATTCATTGTAAAATCTTGTATGTGCGGGATCGGATATCGATCTGGAATTGTGATAGCGTTCAACCGTCGATAGTCGCCGCATGGTCGCCAATCTGCATCGGATTTGGGTACCATATGTAATGGCGAAGAAGCTGACGAAGATGATACTCTACAGATTCCCAAGTCCAACATGTGTTGGAATTCCGCTTGAGCAATCTTCAACTTCTTTGGATCGAGACGGCGGGGTTTGGCAAACGGCAGTGAACCTTTTGTTTCTATATGGTGGACTACCGTATGTTTGACTGGTTTCTTATAATCCGGCGGATCCATCAGTGATGGATACTCTTTTAAAAGATTCTCAAAACCATTTGTGTCGATTATAAAATTTTTTGGAGTTGGCGTGTCCACAAAAGCAATGGTTGCGATCGTTTCTTGTCCCGTAAGATGATCAATCAACCTTTTCCTTCTGAGGTCGACCCATAAGTCGTTTTTCGCCAAAAAATCAGCTCCTATTATCGGTCGATTTACTTCGGCTAGTATGAAACAATGAGAAAATACTCTCCTCAGGCCAAGGCTTAGTTGCAACAACTTTGTTCCATAGGTAGCAATAGGGCTTCCATTAGCTGCTACAAGTGAGTGTTCTGCCTGTCTGATTACTTTCCCTAGCAAATTGTAAGGAATGACGGACACATCGGCTCCTGTATCCACTAGGAAAGTGAATTTTGTCATTTCATCATCTATAAAAAGGCGATAGGAGTCGAATATTGCTCTTGGGTTGTCCGCCACTACCGTTGAGCATATTAGTTTTTTGTTGAGAAAAATTACAAGATTTTTGGCATCTTCGTGCTTGATCACCAAATCTAAAGTGAAAATAGCACATTGGATGTTTTCGAACCTGTGACGGCGTTCTTGAGCGACTGCCACTCGATGATCGATTTCGTTGGCGTCCTCTATTGTTACGATCTGGTTGTACTGAGATCGTTTTTAGCATGTCTCTCAATTCGGCAATTTCCTGCCGCAGGGTATTCATTTCGTTAGCGGGATTCCCACCCGATGTTTCTTTGAAGGAAGGCCCTGCGATTGACGAAATCGCACCGGCTTGGGTTGCTTCCCACAGCCTGTCTGCCACCTTTAAAAGTTCGCCGATGTCCCGGCTGCCTATTGCAATTAGCGAGATTTCGATTGTTTTGGGCAGCCTTGAAAGCCAAAGCTTACGGATAAGCTCTGTGGTGAGGTTTGTTGAGTCACCGGCTAGTTGGACCATATGTCGATAAAAATCCGACGGACTTCGGTCACCCATTTGTACATGATACAAGAGTTGGGTAATACAGTGCTCCTCACTCACATTGAGCCTATCTAATAACTGGCTTTTGAGGTGTGTGTAAGGGTTGCTAGGTAATGGAGCCGAAACAATATCCATTATCTTTGCCAAAATGTTTTTGGAAGCACACTCAGTACATAAGAGTACCTTGTACGTTCCCTAGTCACATTCGAAACTTCGAATTCCGCTTCTGCTGCCACAAACCATGCGGACGGAGCGTCTTCCCAAAAATTAGGTAGTCTGGTCGAAATCCTTTCGATTTCTAAAGGTGTTATCCTTGGTTGGTTGGTCTCCGTCACTGGAGGTCGACCCGGTGCCATAACTGGGGATTGCTGTGGAATTTCCCTGTGCCCAGCACCGTCCCCATCGCTATCGTTCGTCTTCATCTTCGGCCTTACAATGTTTTTACTCCCTGTCTAAACTCGTAAGTAAACTATATATGTATGCTCACTTGACACGAATGATACAAAATTATTGATATATATATGTGATAATCGCGAAAGAATATATGTAAGAAATTATATTAAAAAAAAATTAAAATATTTTTAAAATTTGATTAAAAAAAATGTGCGAGTGTCATAGATGAATTGAACAACGCAGGTAAATAATATGTATGGTGTTATATAGAAAAAAAAAATGTTCACTATATGAATTTTACAATTCGCCTAACTGTACGCAATTGCGGAAGTATGTCGCGTGAAAAAAAAAAAAAATAGTAACAAAGCAAAAAAAAGGAACGAGCTCACCGATCTTTCCCATGTATGGTGTAGCGCACGGTTGGCACCAGCAATCGAACGTCTCCCTAGATGGTCGCTGAGGCCGGTCGCTGGTCCGCTTCACGTTCACCCGGTTGATAAAGGGATGTCTTCTGCGATGTTAGAACCGGACAGGTTATCCGCGATGATCACACCGCGCTTACGATGATTTCTTATGATGTCGCCGGTTTCGCCACGATGTCCGTGATGACGGTGGTCCCACCGCGATATCGATGGTCACACCGTGATGTCAATGGTTGCACCGTGCCAAGAACGATGGTAGCTGGCCGTCGCCCGGTCCAGGCGTAAATATGATCCTTGTAGTCTCTGCGGAACGGCTGCTCTTTGTACTCCGAACAGGATCGCCGCTCCTTATGGTCCGAGCGTGATAAATGCGATGGCCGCGCCTCGTGGTCCGAGCGCGGTAAATGCGATGGCCGCGCCTCGTGGTCCGAGTGCGGTAAATGCGATGGCCGCGCCTCGTGGTCCGAGCGCGGTAAATGCGATGGCCGCGCCTCGTGGTCCGAGTGCGGTAAATGCGATGGCCGCGCCTCGTGGTCCGAGCGCGGTAAATGCGATGGCCGCGCCTCGTGGTCCGAGCGCGGT
This sequence comes from Anopheles arabiensis, assembly GCF_016920715.1. Classification (NCBI taxonomy): domain Eukaryota; kingdom Metazoa; phylum Arthropoda; class Insecta; order Diptera; family Culicidae; genus Anopheles; species Anopheles arabiensis. The sequence goes on from NW_024412163.1 coordinate 96,628, forward strand.
AGGAGTGGATTTTCTGCCCGCCCGGTAAAGTTACGTGTATTCGGAGGATCTTCGTCTCATCTGCGGGTGTCCTCTGCACTGATAACCACGGTCCTGGGTGCGCGGCTTTACTCTGTACGTTCTGTTACCTTTACTGTACGGGTGTACGGGGATGCTTTGGGTACAGTTGTGCGTGGTCGGCTGCGCAAATGATCCGGGGGGATGGACACTTAGCACGTGCCTCCGGTGTCGGTTTTTGTCGGTGGTCCTCAGAGCGGTCAGCACCACAAGGCGGAGCGGTCGGAACAGAACGTTTATAGCGGTTGGGTAACCGGCAAAACGGTTGGGGTGCGGCGGTACGCTAATCGTTGCCGATAGATTTTTCGTAGCCACACCAGCGCGGTGAAGCACAATCTTAGCACCCTTTTTGCACCACTTCCTGGGAACCTTTTCACACCACTTTTTATCACCACTCGCGACACGTTATCGGATCACCTGATCACGTCGGGGTCACCACTTGTTGGTTTTGTACAACTTTATTCACGCACACCGTACAATACCGCACCATACAATTGCATTCTCCCGCACTCGCACCGTACAATTCGAAGGATAATTCAGAAGAGAGCGATCGTCCGATCGAACACCTACTTTTATGCGCACCTGCTTTGCTCTCACGCACCTTGCTTTTCTCGGCCCTACGCTTCGTGTACTACGCTTCGTGTACTACGCTTCGTGTGCCATACTTCGTGTGCTACGCTTCGTGCCCTTATCTGTTCTAACGGTTTGTAACGCTTCCGTTATCCTATCGCTACCTTTCTTGCTGACTAACCTTTGAGGTCGGAGTCACGACAGCGATAGATGTGCTGCTGGGGACACGGACTTCCAAGCATATTTATGCCATATTGCCACCAGCGATTACACCACAGCATCAGCGACCACATTACTGTCTCCTCTTATGTACCGTATATCACTTGAGAATTGAGAAATAAAATCAAGGTGTCGATTTTGTCGCGGTGACTTCTCAGCTTTCGAAGTCAATGCTGTCGTGAGTGGTTTATGGTCGGTGTAAATGACAAATGACCTTCCCTCTAAAAAATGTCTAAAAAATTTTATACTGAGGACTATTGCTAACAGCTCTCTGTCGAACGTGGAGTATCTTTGTTCTGTCGGAGATATTAGTTTGGAAAAAATGCCAACGGTTGACACTTCCCTTGGTAATGTTGTTGTAGTACGGCTCCTACAGCGTAATTGGACGCGTCTGTAGTTAATGAGTATTGTGCGTCGGTTTTGGGTGTGACAGTATCGTAGCGTGAACTAGATCAGACTTGACCTGACGAACTGCTTTGTCACATTCCTCCGACCACTCGAATGTTTTTTATTTTTCTTACTACCATGTTCAGCAATAAGTTTGTGCAAGGGTCTCAGCGCATCGGAAAGCCATGGCAGAAAACGGTGATAATAGTTTATCATTCCAACAAATCGTTGCAATTGTTTTAACGAATGCGGTGTTGGAAATGATTGTATCGCCTCTACCTTCTTTGAGCATGGGGTAATTCCTTTATCTGAGATTGTATGCCCTAGAAAATCGATAGTAGAAAGTCCTAGCGCACACTTAGTTGGTTTGATTTTTATGTCGTATTCTGCTAGCCGATTGAATACCCCTTGTAAGTGTTCAAGGTGAAGTTCCTTTGTCGGACTAGCGATTAAAATGTCGTCAATGTAGACGAAAACGAAATCAAAACCGTTGAATAGACTATTCATAAACCTTTGGAATGTTTGACCTGCATTTCTAAGGCCGAAAGGCATTCTTAAGAATTCGAACATTCCGAAAGGTGTTGTGATAGCTGTCTTGTGTACATCTTCCTCTGCTATTGGAATCATGTGATACGCCCTTATCAGATCTAATTTTGAAAAATACTTGCACGTGTAAATTCATAGTGAAATCCTGTATATGAGGAATGGGGTATCTATCTGGCGTTGTGATTGCATTTAGCCGACAGTAGTCGCCGCATGGTCGCCAATCTTGGTCTCCTTTTGGTACCATATGCAAGGGGGAGGATCCTGGTGAGGAAGATGGACGACATATTCCAAGGTTTATCATTTGTTGGAATTCTGCTAAGGCAATTTTATGTTTCTCTGGATCAAGGCGACGTGGTTTTGCAAATGGCAGTGGCCCTTTTGTCTCTATGTAATGCAAAACATTATGGTTTACCGGTTTCTTATAGTCTTGGGGCTCTACCAACGAAGGAAATTGGTGCAAAACCTTTCCAAACTCCCCAGCTTCTACCAAAAAATGTTTCGGAGATGGTGTATCTAGTTGTGCCAATGTGCCTTTGGTCGCTAATTGAGTGACCGAATCGAGTAATCTACGTCTTCTAAGATCCACCATTATATTATTTTTGAACAAAAAGTCCGCACCTATGATAGGTCGATTAACGGACGCAATTATAAAAACATGGCTGAAAAGTCTTTTTAAACCGAGACTTAACTGAAACAGCTTCGTACCATATGTCGCGATAGTACTACCATTGGCTGCTTGCAGTACCATGTCTGTTGGTTTGTATGCTTTTCCGACCAAACTAACTGGTATGACGGATACATCAGCTCCCGTGTCTATTAGGAATGTGAATGAAGTTACTTCATCATTTATAAATAGACGTGGAGGAAAACTGTTGTTTGCCCTTGGGAGATCCGCCACCTCCCGTGAGCCACATAGTTTTTTTTGTTCCGCGCTTCATTAGCTGCTTGCGACGCTGTAAAATTACAGGGTTCCAAGCATCTATTGGCGGCATTTCCGAAACGGAAATGATACCAACAAAAAGGGTGCTTCCTTACGTTAGATGGGGTTCTTTGTCGGATGCTCTGTTTTGTCCTGGAAACACTCCGCCCGCGGTTGCGAGGTCCCTGGTTGGAATTGAATGTCATCTTCTTCACCATATCTTTTAGCTCGTTAACTTCACGACGAAGTATATTGGCCAGAGAATCCTGTGGCACTGAAGCTCTAGCGTGCACTTCGGATATTCCCTCACCGTGTGTACACTCCCACAATCTATCGGCAATCCGCATTTGTTCGATGTGATCTTTGCTATCAACTGCTATCAATGCAACTTCGATAGATTTGGGCAACCTCGACTTCCACAGCTTTTTTACAAGTGCCATGGATAGATCTGTCGAATTTTCCGCGAGTTGAATCATATGGCGATAGAACTCTGATGGAGTTCGATCACCAATTTCAACATGGTATAGGAGCTTTGATAAACGAGTCTCCTCGCTGCTTGTCAACCTATTCAACAATTGCTCCTTTAAATTGGAATATGGTTTGATCGGATCTGGATTTTTTATTATATCGAGAACCTTCCCCAACACCTCTTTAGAGAGTGCAGCAATAAGGTATGAATACTGCGTACGCTCCCGAGTGATTTTCGAAAGCTCAAACTCCGCTTCCGCTTGAGCGAACCAAACCTCTGGAACCTCCTCCCAAAATTGCGGTAGTTTTGTTGAAATGCGCTCCACCACCGGAGGAGAGTCTGGGGCCGACCGAACCCCCGAAACACCAGCTTCAGCAAGATTTTTTTCTCCAACTGGCAACATTACTACCTGCCTACTAAAATTCCTATTGAAAATATCTCTAATTTATACAATCTTTCGCGTTACGTATTCTTAAACGCTACCAAATGTGTTCTTGTAAAAAGTAATTTGTAAAATATGAATAGAAAAATATTCGAAATGAGAAAAAAATGCTAAATGAAATAATACGTGTATATAAAGGTGTGTGTCTTATTATAAATGTGTATGTGATGGTAATAAATGCGTGTAATATTTGAAAAATGTTTTTGTGTGAATATAATGGTAATGTTGTGAATGAATATATGTTTAGAATATATGTGTTGGTGTACAATATTATATCGCCTACTCCTTCGCCAGCTGAACGGTTGTATTTATAATTTTACAAATTAAAAAAAAATAATAATAAAAATGTTTTGGAACGAGCTCACCGCTGATGGTTGACGCCCCCTGGCGAAACGTTGCTCGGGATGCTGTGCGCACCGTGTACGGTGCGCGGTCTCTACTCGTTGTCCTCTTTCCGCGGAACGGTGCACTCGATGTCTATCACAGCTGATGGTTTTCACGGTTGGCACACTGCGATGGTCCTCGTCTCTGGATGTTCGATTACGTACCGATGCCCGTGAAAAACGTGTCACGGAAAGTGATGATGATGAAGGGAATCTTACTCCTCTGGGATGATGCACGTGCCGCGATGGCTTCGATGAGGCTGCGATGCAAATGTACCGCGATGGCTGCGACCAAACTGCGATGAGGTATACCGCGATGGCGATGGTACACGTGGTTTCCTGCGATGGAGTGTACCGCGATGGCGATGGTACACGTGGTTTCTTGCACTGATCCAGCGGCTGCACGCCGGCTGTCGTTTATCCGCGATACTACGGAATGCACACGCCTGGGTCCGAAATGGGATACGGGCGAATACGTCTTATATGCCGCTATCGATGATATTTGCCCTGTGCTGGAGCAACGAGTGCAAGAGTTGGCGTTTTTTCACTGTTGCTGCGTGCTGCTGAGGGGCCGTGCGGGCGTTGAACCACACTTCTCTTCTCTACTGCTGCGGCCGAAGTTCGTCGGATTGGTGGTTGACGAATATAGCGACACGGTTACAACGCTGCTGTTGCGCGCTGCGCTGTAGTGATGTTTGGTCGACAAGGCAAGGCCTCCGACGCAGCACTGTCATATGCACGGTCACAATTCAGCTGATTATGCTGTTGCGGAACACCGGACCAAATTCACTTCTCACGGTAATCGTAGTGTATAGTGCACTCGTGTGGATGTTGCTTGACGATGTGTGACGACGTCAGCAAGGTTTGCGGTGCCGCACTTTCCAGAACTTCTTCGTGCTGTTGCTTGACCGCGTGGTCAATTTAGCGATGGCGAACGGGTGTTCGTTTCGAGTACGGTGCTGTGCGTTGCGTTAGGGGATGCCCATTGAGGTTAAAAAACCTTCTGCGCTTCTGCAGTCACTATTTCGGGGCGATTTCCACTTATCACTGCACTTCGTACTTACACTTTTATCACGCGAGATCACGTCGGGGTCACCAATGTAATATTCCAGTGTCGATACGGAGGAAATTACTATTATTTTATTAACTCGCGTCCGTTCAGCCTGGCGGTCTAGCACAAAGAGAGCGATCCCTTTCTCCTGACTTTCTTAACTAGCCTAACTCGCTTGTCTAGGCTCTCATTCCTTGACACTCATATTATACCTACACCTGTACTACTTACGCCTGCGCTAATCTAAAGCTCTCAACCTAAAGCTAAAACTCTAAAGCTCTGACGCATGGAGTTTCACATGTAGGTGGCGCTGATCACCACAAGGCCATTGAAATAGTGCAAGATGGCTTCATTTGGAGGAAACATGGCCGTAACAACGATAATAGATGGCAACAAAACTCAACATCAAATTTCAAGGCCATTGAAATAGTGCAAGATGGCTTCATTTGGATGAATCATGGTACCGTAACAACGATAATAGATGGCAACAAAATTCAACATCAAATTTCGAGGCCATTCAAATAGTGCAAGATGGCTTCATTGGAATGAAACATGGCCGTAACAACGATAATAGATGGCAACAAAATTCAACATCAAATTTCAAGGCCATTGAATAGTGAAAAATGGCTTCATTTGGATGAAACATGTCCGTAACAACGATAATAGATGGCAACAAAACTCAACATCAAATTTCAAGGCCATTCAAATAGTGCAATATGGCTTCATTTGGATGAAACATGGCCGTAACAACGATAATAGATGGCAACAAAACTCAAGATCTAATTTCAAGGCCATTCAAATGGTGCAAGATGGCTTCATTTGGATGAAACATGTCCGTAACAACGATAATAGATGGCAACAAAACTCAACATCTAATTTCAAGGCTATTGAAATAGTGCAAGATGGCTTCATTTGGATGAAACATGGCCGTAACAACGATAATAGATGGCAACAAAACTCAACATCTAATTTCAAGGCCATTCAAATGGTGCAAGATGGCTTCATTTGGATGAAACATGGCCGTAACAATGATAATAGATGGCAACAAAACTCAGGATCAAATTTCAAGGCTATTGAAATAGTGCAAAATGGCTTCATTGGGATAAAACATGGCCATAACAACGATAATAGATGGCAACAAAACTCAAGATCTAATTTCAAGGCCATTCAAATGGTGCAAGATGGCTCCATTTGGATGAAACATGGCCGTAACAACGATAATAGATGGCAACAAAACTCAAGATCTAATTTCAAGGCCATTCAAATAGTGCAAGATGGCTTCATTTGGATGAAACATGGCCGTAACAACGATAATAGATGGCAACAAAACTCAACATCAAATTTCAAGGCCATTGAAATAGTGCAAAATGGCTTCATTGGGATAAAACATGGCCGTAACAACGATAATAGATGGCAACAAAACTCAATATCAAATTTCAAGGCCATTGAAATAGTGCAAGATGGCTCCTTTTGGATGAAACATGGCCGTAACAACGATAATAGATGGCAACAAAACTCAACATCAAATTTCAAGGCCATTGAAATAGTGCAAGATGACTTCATTTGGATGAAACATGGCCGTAACAACGATAATCGATGACAACAAAATTTAAAACCGAATTTCAAGGCCATTCAAATAGTGCAAGATGGCTTCATTTGGATGAAACATGGCCGTAACAACGATAATAGATGGCAACAAAACTCAAGATCTAATTTCAAGGTTATTGAAATAGTGCAAGATGGCTTCATTTGGATGAAACATGGCTGTAACAACGATAATAGATGGCAACAAAACTCAAGATCAAATTTCAAGGCCATTGAAATAGTGCAGGATGGCTTCATATGGATGAAACATGGCCGTAACAACGATAATAAATGGCAACAAAACTCAACATCGAATTTCAAGGCTATTGAAATAGTGCAAGATGGCTTCATTTGGATGAAACATGGCCGTAACAACGATAATAGATGGCAACAAAACTCAAGATCTAATTTCAAGGCCATTCAAATGGTGCAAGATGGCTTCATTTGGATGAAACATGGCCGTAACAACGATAATAGATGGCAACAAAACTCAACATCAAATTTCAAGGCCATTGAAATAGTGCAATATGGCTTCATTTGGATGAAACATGGCCGTAACAACGATAATAGATGACAACAAAACTCAACATCTAATTTCAAGGCCATTCAAATAGTGCCAGATGGCTTCATTTGGATGAAACATGGCCGTAACAACGATAATAGATGGCAACAAAACTCAACATCAAATTTCAAGGCCATTGAAATAGTGCAAGATGGCTTCATTTGGATGAAACATGGCCGTAACAACGATAATAGATGGCAACAACACTCAACATCAAATTTCAAGGCCATTGAAATAGTGCAAGATGGCTTCATTTGGATGAAACATGGCCGTAACAACGATAATAGATGGCAACAAAACTCAACGTCAAATTTTAAGGCCATTGAAATAGTGCAAGATGGCTTCATTTGGATGAAACATGGCCGTAACAACGATAATAGATGGCAACAAAACTCAACATCAAATTTCAAGGCCATTGAAATAGTGCAAGATGGCTTCATTTGGATGAAACATGGCCGTAACAACGATAAAAGATGACAACAAAACTCAACATCAAATTTCAAGGCCATTGAAATAGTGCAAGATGGCTTCATTTGGATGAAACATGGCCGTAACAACGATAATAGATGGCAACAAAACTCAACGTCAAATTTTAAGGCCATTGAAATAGTGCAAGATGGCTTCATTTGGATGAAACATGGCCGTAACAACGATAATAGATGGCAACAAAACTCAACATCAGATTCAAGGCCATTGAAATAGTGCAAGATGGCTTCATTTGGATGAAACATGGCCGTAACAACGATAATAGATGACAACAAAACTCAACATCAAATTTCAAGGCCATTCAACTAGTGCAAGATGCCTTCATTTAGATGAAACATGGCCGTAACAACGATAATAGATGGCAACAAAACTCAACATCAAATTTCAAGGCCATTGAAATAGTGCAAGATGGCTCCATTTGGATGAAACATCGCCGCAACAACGATAATAGATGACAACAAAACTCAACATCAAATTTCAAGGCCATTCAACTAGTGCAAGATGCCTTCATTTGGATGAAACATGGCCGTAACAACGATAATAGATGGCAACAAAATTCAACATCAAATTTCAAGGCCATTCAAATAGTGCAAGATGACTCCATATGGATGAAACATGGCCGTAACAACGATAATAGATGACAACAACACTCAACATCAAATTTCAAGGCCATTGAAATAGTGCAAGATGGCTTCATTTGGATGAAACATGGCCGTAACAACGATAATAGATGGCAACAAAACTCAACATCAAATTTCAAGGCCATTCAAATAGTGCAAGATGGCTTCATTTGGATGAAACATGGCCGTAACAACGATAAAAGATGACAACAAAACTCAACATCAAATTTCAAGGCCATTGAAATAGTGCAAGATGGCTTCATTTGGATGAAACATGGCCGTAACAACGATAATAAATGACAAATAAACTCAACGTCAAATTTTAAGGCCATTGAAATAGTGCAAGATGGCTTAATTTAGATAACACATGGCCGTAACAACGATAATAAATGACAACAAAACTCAACATCAAATTTCAAGGCCATTGAAATAGTGCAAGATGGCTTCATTTGGATGAAACATGGCCGTAACAACGATAATAGATGGCAACAAAACTCAACATCAAATTTCAAGGCCATTGAAATAGTGCAAGATGGCTCCATTTGGATGAAACATCGCCGCAACAACGATAATAGATGACAACAAAACTCAACATCAAATTTCAAGGCCATTCAACTAGTTGCAAGATGCCTTCATTTGGATGAAACATGGCCGTAACAACGATAATAGATGGCAACAAAACTCAACATCAAATTTCAAGGCCATTGAAATAGTGCAAGATGGCTTCATTTGGATGAAACATGGCCGTAACAACGATAATAGATGGCAACAAAACTCAACATCAAATTTCAATGCCATTGAAATGGTGCAAGATGGCTTCATTTGGATGAAACATGGCCGTAACAACGATAATAGATGGCAACAAAACTCAACATAAAATGTACAAGGCCATTGAAATGGTGCAAGATGGCTTCATTTGGATGAAACATGGCCGTAACAACGATAATAGATGGCAACAAAACTCAACACCAAATTTCAAGGCCATTGAAATAGTGCAAGATGGCTCCATTTGGATGAAACATCGCCGCAACAACGATAATAGATGACAACAAAACTCAACATCAAATTTCAAGGCCATTGAAATAGTGCAAGATGGCTTCATTTGGATGAAACATGGTCGTAACAATGACAATAGATGGCAACAAAACTCAACATCAAATTTCAAGGCCATTCAACTAGTGCAAGATGGCTTCATTTGGATGACACATGGCCGTAACCACGATAATAGATGGCAACAAAACTCAACATCAAATTTCAAGGCCATTCAAATAGTGCAAGATGGCTTCATTTGGATGAAACATGGCCGTAACAACGATGATAGATGGCAACAAAACTCAACATCAAATTTCAAGGCCATTGAAATAGTGCAAGATGGCTCCATTTGGATGAAACATCGCCGTAACAACGATAATAGATGGCAACAAAACTCAACACCAAATTTCAAGGCCATTGAAATAGTGCAAGATGGCTCCATTTGGATGAAACATCGCCGCAACAACGATAATAGATGACAACAAAACTCAACATCAAATTTCAAGGCCATTCAAATAGTGCAAGATGGCTTCATTTGGATGAAACATGGCCGTAACAACGATAATAGATGGCAACAAAACTCAACATCAAATTTCAAGGCCATTGAAATAGTGCAAGATGGCTTCATTTGGATGAAACATGGCCGTAACAACGATGATAGATGGCAACAAAACTCAACATCAAATTTCAAGGCCATTGAAATAGTGCAAGATGGCTCCATTTGGATGAAACATCGCCGCAACAACGATAATAGATGACAACAAAACTCAACATCAAATTTCAAGGCCATTGCAATAGTGCAAGATGCCTTCATTTGGATGAAACATGGCCGCAACAACGATAATAGATGGCAACAAAACTCAACATCAAATTTCAAGGCCATTCAACTAGTTGCAAGATGCCTTCATTTGGATGAAACATGGCCGTAACAACGATAATAGATGGCAACAAAACTCAACATCAAATTTCAAGGCCATTGAAATAGTGCAAGATGGCTTCATTTGGATGAAACATGGCCGTAACAACGATAATAGATGGCAACAAAACTCAACATCAAATTTCAATGCCATTGAAATAGTGCAAGATGGCTTCATTTGGATGAAACATGGCCGTAACAACGATAATAGATGGCAACAAAACTCAACATAAAATACAAGGCCATTGAAATAGTGCAAGATGGCTTCATTTGGATGAAACATGGCCGTAACAACGATAATAAATGACAACAAAACTCAACGTCAAATTTTAAGGCCATTGAAATAGTGCAAGATGGCTTCATTTGGATGAAACATGGCCGTAACAACGATAATAGATGGCAACAAAACTCAACATCAAATTTCAAGGCCATTGAAATAGTGCAAGATGGCTTCATTTGGATGAAACATGGCCGTAACAACGAAAATAGATGGCAACAAAACTCAACATCAAATTTCAAGGCCATTCAACTAGTGCAAGATGGCTTCATTTGGATGACACATGGCCGTAACCACGATAATAGATGGCAACAAAACTCAACATCAAATTTCAAGGCCATTCAAATAGTGCAAGATGGCTTCATTTGGATGAAACATGGCCGTAACAACGATGATAGATGGCAACAAAACTCAACATCAAATTTCAAGGCCATTGAAATAGTGCAAGATGGCTCCATTTGGATGAAACATCGCCGTAACAACGATAATAGATGGCAACAAAACTCAACATCAAATTTCAAGGCCATTGAAATAGTGCAAGATGGCTCCATTTGGATGAAACATCGCCGCAACAACGATAATAGATGACAACAAAACTCAACATCAAATTTCAAGGCCATTCAAATAGTGCAAGATGGCTTCATTTGGATGAAACATGGCCGTAACAACGATAATAGATGGCAACAAAACTCAACATCAAATTTCAAGGCCATTGAAATAGTGCAAGATGGCTTCATTTGGATGAAACATGGCCGTAACAACGATGATAGATGGCAACAAAACTCAACATCAAATTTCAAGGCCATTGAAATAGTGCAAGATGGCTCCATTTGGATGAAACATCGCCGCAACAACGATAATAGATGACAACAAAACTCAACATCAAATTTCAAGGCCATTGCAATAGTGCAAGATGCCTTCATTTGGATGAAACATGGCCGCAACAACGATAATAGATGGCAACAAAACTCAACATCAAATTTCAAGGCCATTGAAATAGTGCAAAATGGCTTCATTTGGATGAACCATGGCCGTAACAACGATGATAGATGGCAACAAAACTCAACATCAAATTTCAAGGCCATTGAAATAGTGCAAGATGGCTTCATTTGGATGAAACATGGCCGTAACAACGATAATAGATGGCAACAAAACTCAACATCAAATTTCAAGGCCATTGAAATAGTGCAAGATGGCTCCATTTGGATGAAACATGGCCGTAACAACGATAATAGATGGCAACAAAACTCAACATCAAATTTCAAGGCCATTGAAATGGTGCAAGATGGCTTCATTTGGATGAAACATGGCCGTAACAACGATAATAGATGGCAACAAAACTCAACATCAAATTTCAAGGCCATTGAAATAGTGCAAGATGGCTCCATTTGGATGAAACATCGCCGCAACAACGATAATAGATGACAACAAAACTCAACATCAAATTTCAAGGCCATTGAAATAGTGCAAGATGGCTCCATTTGGATGAAACATGGCCGTAACAACGATAATAGATGGCAACAAAACTCAACATCAAATTTCAAGGCCATTGAAATAGTGCAAGATGGCTTCATTTGGATGAAACATGGCCGTAACAACGATAATATATGGCAACAAAATTCAACATCGCATCTGAAGGACATTGAAATAGTGAAAGATGGCTTTATTTGGATGAAACATGGTCGTAACAACGATAATAGATGGCAACAAAACCCAACATCAAATTTCAAGGCCATTGAAATAGTGCAAGATGGCTTCATTTGGATGAAACATGGCCGTAACAACGATAATAGATGGCAACAAAACTCAACATCAAATTTCAAGGCCATTGAAATAGTGAAAGATGGCTTTATTTGGATGAAACATGGTCGTAACAACGATAATAGATGGCAACAAAATTCAATATCAAATTTCAAGGCCATTCAAATAGTGCAAGATGGCTTCATTTGGATGAAACATGGCCGTAACAACGATAATAGATGGCAACAAAACTCAACATCGAATTTCAAGGCCATTGAAATAGTGCAAGATGGCTTCATTTGGATGAAACATGGCCGTAACAACGATAATAGATGGCAACAAAACTCAACATCAAATTTCAAGGCCATTGAAATAGTGCAAGATGGCTTCATTTGGATGAAACATGGCCGTAACAACGATAATATATGGCAACAAAATTCAACATCGCATCTGAAGGACATTGAAATAGTGAAAGATGGCTTTATTTGGATGAAACATGGTCGTAACAACGATAATAGATGGCAACAAAATTCAACATCAAATTTCAAGGCCATTCAAATAGTGCAAACTGGCTTCATTTGGATGAAACATGGCCGTAACAACGATAATAGATGGCAACAAAACTCAACATCAAATTTCAAGGCCATTGAAATAGTGCAAGATGGCTTCATTTGGATGAAACATGGCCGATACAACGATAATAGATGACAACAAAACTCAACATCAAATTTCAAAGCCATTGAAATAGTGCAAGATGGCTTCATTTGGATGAAACATGGCCGTAGCAACGATAATAGATGGCAACAAAATTCAACATCAAATTTCAAGGCCATTGAAATAGTGCAAGATGGCTTCATTTGGATGAAACATGGCCGTAACAACGATAATAGATGGCAACAAAATTCAACATCAAATTTCAAGGCCATTGAAATAGTGCAAACTGGCTTCATTTGGATGAAACATGGCCGTAACAACGATAATAGATGGCAACAAAACTCAAGATCTAATTTCAAGGCCATTCAAATAGTGCAAGATGGCTTCATTTGGATGAAACATGGCCGTTACATCGATAATGGATGGCAACAAAACTCAACATCAAATTTCAAGGCCATTGAAATAGTGCAAGATGGCTTCATTTGGATGAAACATGGCCGTAACAAGCAAATTTCAAAGTCATTGAAATAGTGCAAGATGGCGTCATTTGGATGAAACATGGCCGTAACAACGATAATAGATGGCAACAAAATTCAACATCATAATTTCAAGGACATTGAAATAGTGAAAGATGGCTTTATTTGGATGAAACATGGTCGTAACAACGATAATAGATGGCAACAAAATTCAACATCAAATTTCAAGGCCATTGAAATAGTGCAAGCTGGCTTTATTTGGATGCAACATGGCCGTAGCAACGATAATAAATGGCAACAAAATTCAACATCAAATTTCAAGGCCATTCAAGTAGTGCAAACTGGCTTCATTTGGATGAAACATGGCCGTAACAACGATAATAGATGGAAAAAAACTTAACATAAAATTTCAAGGCCATTGAAATAGTGCAAGATGGCTTCATTTGGATGAAACATGGCCGTAACAACGATAATAGATGGCAACAAAATTCAACATCAAAATTGAAGGACATTGAAATAGTGAAAGATGGCTTTATTTGGATGAAACATGGTCGTAACAACGATAATAGATGGCAACAAAATTCAACATCAAATTTCAAGGCCATTCAAATAGTGCAAACTGGCTTTATTTGGATGAAACATGGTCGTAGCAACGATAATAGATGGCAACAAAATTCAACATCAAATTTCAATGCCATTCAAATAGTGCAAGATGGCTTCATTTGGATGAAACATGGCCGTAACAACGATAATAGATGGCAACAAAACTCAACATCAAATTTCAAGACCATTGAAATAGTGCAAGATGGCTTCATTTGGATGAAACATGGCCGTAACAACGATAATAGATGACAACAAAACTCAACATCAAATTTCAAGGCCATTCAACTAGTGCAAGATGGCTTCATTTGGATGACACATGGCCATAACACGATAATAGATGGCAACAAAACTCAACATCAAATTTCAAAGCCATTGAAATAGTGCAAGATGGCTTCATTTGGATGAAACATGGCCGTAACAACGATAATAGATGGCAACAAAATTCAACATCAAAATTCGAAGGACATTGAAATAGTGCAAGATGGCTTTATTTGGATGAAACATGGCCGTAGCAACGATAATAGATGGCAACAAAACTCAACATCAAATTTCAAGGCCATTCAAATAGTGCAAACTGGCTTCATTTGGATGAAACATCGCCGCAACAACGATAATAGATGGCAAAAAACTCAACATCAAATTTCAATGCCATTCAAATAGTGCAAGATGGCTTCATTTGGATGAAACATGGCCGTAACAACGATAATAGATGGAAAAAAACTCAACATAAAATTTCAAGGCCAATGACATAGTGCAAGATGGCTTCATTTGGATGAAACATGGCCGGAACAACGATAATATATGGCAACAAAACTCAACATCAAATTTCAAGGCCATTCAAATAGTGCAAGATGGCTTCATTTGGATGAAACATGGCCGTAACAACGATAATATATGGCAACAAAATTCAACATCGCATCTGAAGGACATTGAAATAGTGAAAGATGGCTTTATTTGGATGAAACATGGCCGTAACAACGATAATAGATGGCAACAAAACTCAAGATCAAATTTCAAGGCCATTGAAATAGTGCAAGATGGCTTCATTTGGATGAAACATGGCCATAACTACGATAATAGATGGCAACAAAATTCAACATCAAATTTCAAGTCCATTCAAATAGTGCAAGATGGCTTCATTTGGATGAAACATGGCCGTAACAACGATAATAGATGGCAACAAAATTCAACATCAAATTTCAAGGCCATTGAAATAGTGCAAGATGGCTTCATTTGGATGAAACATGGCCGTAACAACGATACTAGATGGCAACAAAACTCAACATCAAATTTCAAGGCCATTGAAATAGTGCAAGATGGCTTCATTTGGATGAAACATGGCCGTAACAACGATAATAGATGGCAACAAAACTCAACATCAAATTTCAAGACCATTGAAATAGTGCAAGATGGCTTCATTTGGATGAAACATGGCCGTAACAACGATAATAGATGGCAACAAAACTCAACATCAAATTTCAAGGCCATTGAAATAGTGCAAGATGGCTTCATTTGGATGAAACATGGCCGTAACAACGATAACAGATGGCAACAAAACTCAACATCAAATTTCAAGGCCATTGAAATAGTGCAAGATGGCTTCATTTGGATGAAACATGGCCGTAACAACGATAATAGATGGCAACTCAACATCAATTTCAAGGCCATTGCAATAGTGCAAGATGGCTTCATTTGGATGAAACATGGCCGTAACAACGATAATAGATGGCAACAAAACTCAACATCAAATTTCAAGGCCATTGAAATAGTGCAAGATGGCTTCATTTGGATGAAACATGGCCGTAACAACGATAATAGATGGCAACAAAACTCAACATCAAATTTCAAGACCATTGAAATAGTGCAAGATGGCTTCATTTGGATGAAACATGGCCGTAACAACGATAATAGATGGCAACAAAACTCAACATCAAATTTCAAGACCATTGAAATAGTGCAAGATGGCTTCATTTGGATGAAACATGGCCGTAACAACGATAACAGATGGCAACAAAACTCAACATCAAATTTCAAGGCCATTGAAATAGTGCAAGATGGCTTCATTTGGATGAAACATGGCCGTAACAACGATAACAGATGGCAACAAAACTCAACATCAAATTTCAAGGCCATTGAAATAGTGCAAGATGGCTTCATTTGGATGAAACATGGCCGTAACAACGATAATAGATGGCAACAAAACTCAACATCAAATTTCAAGGCCATTGAAATAGTGCAAGATGGCTTCATTTGGATGAAACATGGCCGATACAACGATAACAGATGGCAACAAAACTCAACATCAAATTTCAAGGCCATTCAAATAGTGCAAAATGGCTTCATTTGGATGAAACATGGCCGTAACAACGATAATAGATGGCAACAAAATTCAACATCAAATTTCAAGGCCATTGAAATAGTGCAAGATGGCTTCATTTGGATGAAACATGGCCGTAACAACGATAATAGATGGCAACAAAACAACATCAAATTTCAAGGCCATTGAAATAGTGCAAGATGGCTTCATTTGGATGAAACATGGCCGTAACAACGATAATAGATGGCAACAAAATTCAACATCAAATTTCAAGGCCATTGAAATAGTGCAAGATGGCTTCATTTGGATGAAACATGGCCGTAACAACGATAATAGATGGCAACAAAACTCAACATCAAATTTCAAGGCCATTGAAATAGTGCAAGATGGCTTCATTTGGATGAAACATGGCCGTAACAACGATAATAGATGGCAACAAAACTCAACATCAAATTTCAAGGCCATTGAAATAGTGCAAGATGGCTTCATTTGGATGAAACATGGCCGTAACAACGATAATAGATGGCAACAAAACTCAACATCAAATTTCAAGGCCATTGAAATAGTGCAAGATGGCTTCATTTGGATGAAACATGGCCGTAACAACGATAATAGATGGCAACAAAATTCAACATCAAATTTCAAGGCCATTGAAATAGTGCAAGATGGCTTCATTTGGATGAAACATGGCCGTAACAACGATAATAGATGGCAACAAAACTCAACATCAAATTTCAAGGCCATTGAAATAGTGCAAGATGGCTTCATTTGGATGAAACATGGCCGTAACAACGATAATAGATGGCAACAAAATTCAACATCAAATTTCAAGGCCATTGAAATAGTGCAAGATGGCTTCATTTGGATGAAACATGGCCGTAACAACGATAATAGATGGCAACAAAACTCAACATCAAATTTCAAGGCCATTGAAATAGTGCAAGATGGCTTCATTTGGATGAAACATGGCCGTAACAACGATAATAGATGGCAACAAAACTCAACATCAAATTTCAAGGCCATTGAAATAGTGCAAGATGGCTTCATTTGGATGAAACATGGCCGTAACAACGATAATAGATGGCAACAAAACTCAACATCAAATTTCAAGGCCATTGAAATAGTGCAAGATGGCTTCATTTGGATGAAACATGGCCGTAACAACGATAATAGATGGCAACAAAACTCAACATCAAATTTCAAGGCCATTGAAATAGTGCAAGATGGCTTCATTTGGATGAAACATGGCCGTAACAACGATAATAGATGGCAACAAAACTCAACATCAAATTTCAAGGTCATTGAAATAGTGCAAGATGGCTTCATTTGGATGAAACATGGCCGTAACAACGATAATAGATGGCAACAAAATTCAACATCAAATTTCAAGGCCATTCAAATAGTGCAAGATGGCTTCATTTGGATGAAACATGGCCGTAACAACGATAATAGATGGCAACAAAATTCAACATCAAATTTCAAGGCCATTGAAATAGTGCAAGATGGCTTCATTTGGATGAAACATGGCCGTAACAACGATAATAGATGGCAACAAAACTCAACATCAAATTTCAAGGCCATTGAAATAGTGCAAGATGGCTTCATTTGGATGAAACATGGCCGTAACAACGATAATAGATGGCAACAAAACTCAACATCAAATTTCAAGGCCATTGAAATAGTGCAAGATGGCTTCATTTGGATGAAACATGGCCGTAACAACGATAATAGATGGCAACAAAACTCAACATCAAATTTCAAGGCCATTGAAATAGTGCAAGATGGCTTCATTTGGATGAAACATGGCCGTAACAACGATAATAGATGGCAACAAAACTCAACATCAAATTTCAAGGCCATTGAAATAGTGCAAGATGGCTTCATTTGGATGAAACATGGCCGTAACAACGATAATAGATGGCAACAAAACTCAACATCAAATTTCAAGGCCATTGAAATAGTGCAAGATGGCTTCATTTGGATGAAACATGGCCGTAACAACGATAATAGATGGCAACAAAATTCAACATCAAATTTCAAGGCCATTCAAATAGTGCAAGATGGCTTCATTTGGATGAAACATGGCCGTAACAACGATAATAGATGGCAACAAAACTCAACATCAAATTTCAAGGCCATTGAAATAGTGCAAGATGGCTTCATTTGGATGAAACATGGCCGTAACAACGATAATAGATGGCAACAAAACTCAACATCAAATTTCAAGGCCATTGAAATAGTGCAAGATGGCTTCATTTGGATGAAACATGGCCGTAACAACGATAATAGATGGCAACAAAACTCAACATCAAATTTCAAGGCCATTGAAATAGTGCAAGATGGCTTCATTTGGATGAAACATGGCCGTAACAACGATAATAGATGGCAACAAAACTCAACATCAAATTTCAAGGCCATTGAAATAGTGCAAGATGGCTTCATTTGGATGAAACATGGCCGTAACAACGATAATAGATGGCAACAAAACTCAACATCAAATTTCAAGGCCATTGAAATAGTGCAAGATGGCTTCATTTGGATGAAACATGGCCGTAACAACGATAATAGATGGCAACAAAACTCAACATCAAATTTCAAGGCCATTGAAATAGTGCAAGATGGCTTCATTTGGATGAAACATGGCCGTAACAACGATAATAGATGGCAACAAAACTCAACATCAAATTTCAAGGCCATTGAAATAGTGCAAGATGGCTTCATTTGGATGAAACATGGCCGTAACAACGATAATAGATGGCAACAAAATTCAACATCAAATTTCAAGGCCATTGAAATAGTGCAAGATGGCTTCATTTGGATGAAACATGGCCGTAACAACGATAATAGATGGCAACTCAACATCAAATTTCAAGGCCATTGAAATAGTGCAAGATGGCTTCATTTGGATGAAACATGGCCGTAACAACGATAATAGATGGCAACAAAATTCAACATCAAATTTCAAGGCCATTGAAATAGTGCAAGATGGCTTCATTTGGATGAAACATGGCCGTAACAACGATAATAGATGGCAACAAAACTCAACATCAAATTTCAAGGCCATTGAAATAGTGCAAGATGGCTTCATTTGGATGAAACATGGCCGTAACAACGATAATAGATGGCAACAAAATTCAACATCAAATTTCAAGGCCATTGAAATAGTGCAAGATGGCTTCATTTGGATGAAACATGGCCGTAACAACGATAATAGATGGCAACAAAATTCAACATCAAATTTCAAGGCCATTGAAATAGTGCAAGATGGCTTCATTTGGATGAAACATGGCCGTAACAACGATAATAGATGGCAACAAAATTCAACATCAAATTTCAAGGCCATTGAAATAGTGCAAGATGGCTTCATTTGGATGAAACATGGCCGTAACAACGATAATAGATGGCAACAAAACTCAACATCAAATTTCAAGGCCATTGAAATAGTGCAAGATGGCTTCATTTGGATGAAACATGGCCGTAACAACGATAATAGATGGCAACAAAATTCAACATCAAATTTCAAGGCCATTGAAATAGTGCAAGATGGCTTCATTTGGATGAAACATGGCCGTAACAACGATAATAGATGGCAACAAAATTCAACATCAAATTTCAAGGCCATTGAAATAGTGCAAGATGGCTTCATTTGGATGAAACATGGCCGTAACAACGATAATAGATGGCAACAAAACTCAACATCAAATTTCAAGGCCATTGAAATAGTGCAAGATGGCTTCATTTGGATGAAACATGGCCGTAACAACGATAATAGATGGCAACAAAATTCAACATCAAATTTCAAGGCCATTCAAATAGTGCAAGATGGCTTCATTTGGATGAAACATGGCCGTAACAACGATAATAGATGGCAACAAAATTCAACATCAAATTTCAAGGCCATTGAAATAGTGCAAGATGGCTTCATTTGGATGAAACATGGCCGTAACAACGATAATAGATGGCAACAAAATTCAACATCAAATTTCAAGGCCATTGAAATAGTGCAAGATGGCTTCATTTGGATGAAACATGGCCGTAACAACGATAATAGATGGCAACAAAATTCAACATCAAATTTCAAGGCCATTGAAATAGTGCAAGATGGCTTCATTTGGATGAAACATGGCCGTAACAACGATAATAGATGGCAACAAAATTCAACATCAAATTTCAAGGCCATTGAAATAGTGCAAGATGGCTTCATTTGGATGAAACATGGCCGTAACAACGATAATAGATGGCAACAAAATTCAACATCAAATTTCAAGGCCATTGAAATAGTGCAAGATGGCTTCATTTGGATGAAACATGGCCGTAACAACGATAATAGATGGCAACAAAACTCAACATCAAATTTCAAGGCCATTGAAATAGTGCAAGATGGCTTCATTTGGATGAAACATGGCCGTAACAACGATAATAGATGGCAACAAAACTCAACATCAAATTTCAAGGCCATTGAAATAGTGCAAGATGGCTTCATTTGGATGAAACATGGCCGTAACAACGATAATAGATGGCAACAAAACTCAACATCAAATTTCAAGGCCATTGAAATAGTGCAAGATGGCTTCATTTGGATGAAACATGGCCGTAACAACGATAATAGATGGCAACAAAACTCAACATCAAATTTCAAGGCCATTGAAATAGTGCAAGATGGCTTCATTTGGATGAAACATGGCCGTAACAACGATAATAGATGGCAACAAAACTCAACATCAAATTTCAAGGCCATTGAAATAGTGCAAGATGGCTTCATTTGGATGAAACATGGCCGTAACAACGATAATAGATGGCAACAAAATTCAACATCAAATTTCAAGGCCATTGAAATAGTGCAAGATGGCTTCATTTGGATGAAACATGGCCGTAACAACGATAATAGATGGCAACAAAATTCAACATCAAATTTCAAGGCCATTGAAATAGTGCAAGATGGCTTCATTTGGATGAAACATGGCCGTAACAACGATAATAGATGGCAACAAAACTCAACATCAAATTTCAAGGCCATTGAAATAGTGCAAGATGGCTTCATTTGGATGAAACATGGCCGTAACAACGATAATAGATGGCAACAAAACTCAACATCAAATTTCAAGGCCATTGAAATAGTGCAAGATGGCTTCATTTGGATGAAACATGGCCGTAACAACGATAATAGATGGCAACAAAACTCAACATCAAATTTCAAGGCCATTGAAATAGTGCAAGATGGCTTCATTTGGATGAAACATGGCCGTAACAACGATAATAGATGGCAACAAAACTCAACATCAAATTTCAAGGCCATTGAAATAGTGCAAGATGGCTTCATTTGGATGAAACATGGCCGTAACAACGATAATAGATGGCAACAAAACTCAACATCAAATTTCAAGGCCATTGAAATAGTGCAAGATGGCTTCATTTGGATGAAACATGGCCGTAACAACGATAATAGATGGCAACAAAATTCAACATCAAATTTCAAGGCCATTGAAATAGTGCAAGATGGCTTCATTTGGATGAAACATGGCCGTAACAACGATAATAGATGGCAACAAAACTCAACATCAAATTTCAAGGCCATTGAAATAGTGCAAGATGGCTTCATTTGGATGAAACATGGCCGTAACAACGATAATAGATGGCAACAAAATTCAACATCAAATTTCAAGGCCATTGAAATAGTGCAAGATGGCTTCATTTGGATGAAACATGGCCGTAACAACGATAATAGATGGCAACAAAATTCAACATCAAATTTCAAGGCCATTGAAATAGTGCAAGATGGCTTCATTTGGATGAAACATGGCCGTAACAACGATAATAGATGGCAACAAAACTCAACATCAAATTTCAAGGCCATTGAAATAGTGCAAGATGGCTTCATTTGGATGAAACATGGCCGTAACAACGATAATAGATGGCAACAAAACTCAACATCAAATTTCAAGGCCATTGAAATAGTGCAAGATGGCTTCATTTGGATGAAACATGGCCGTAACAACGATAATAGATGGCAACAAAACTCAACATCAAATTTCAAGGCCATTGAAATAGTGCAAGATGGCTTCATTTGGATGAAACATGGCCGTAACAACGATAATAGATGGCAACAAAACTCAACATCAAATTTCAAGGCCATTGAAATAGTGCAAGATGGCTTCATTTGGATGAAACATGGCCGTAACAACGATAATAGATGGCAACAAAATTCAACATCAAATTTCAAGGCCATTGAAATAGTGCAAGATGGCTTCATTTGGATGAAACATGGCCGTAACAACGATAATAGATGGCAACAAAATTCAACATCAAATTTCAAGGCCATTGAAATAGTGCAAGATGGCTTCATTTGGATGAAACATGGCCGTAACAACGATAATAGATGGCAACAAAACTCAACATCAAATTTCCAGGCCATTGAAATAGTGCAAGATGGCTTCATTTGGATGAAACATGGCCGTAACAACGATAATAGATGGCAACAAAACTCAACATCACATTTCCAGGCCATTGAAATAGTGCAAGATGGCTTCATTTGGATGAAACATGGCCGTAACAACGATAATAGATGGCAACAAAATTCAACATCAAATTTCAAGACCATTGAATAGTGCAAGATGGCTTCATTTGGATGAAACATGGCCGTAACAACGATAATAGATGGCAACAAAACTCAACATCAAATTTCAAGACCATTGAAATAGTGCAAGATGGCTTCATTTGGATGAAACATGGCCGTAACAACGATAATAGATGGCAACAAAACTCAACATCAAATTTCAAGGCCATTGAAATAGTGCAAGATGGCTTCATTTGGATGAAACATGGCCGTAACAACGATAATAGATGGCAACAAAATTCAACATCAAATTTCAAGGCCATTGAAATAGTGCAAGATGGCTTCATTTGGATGAAACATGGCCGTAACAACGATAATAGATGGCAACAAAACTCAACATCAAATTTCAAGGCCATTGAAATAGTGCAAGATGGCTTCATTTGGATGAAACATGGCCGTAACAACGATAATAGATGGCAACAAAACTCAACATCAAATTTCAAGGCCATTGAAATAGTGCAAGATGGCTTCATTTGGATGAAACATGGCCGTAACAACGATAATAGATGGCAACAAAATCAACATCAAATTTCAAGGCCATTGAAATAGTGCAAGATGGCTTCATTTGGATGAAACATGGCCGTAACAACGATAATAGATGGCAACAAAATTCAACATCAAATTTCAAGGCCATTGAAATAGTGCAAGATGGCTTCATTTGGATGAAACATGGCCGTAACAACGATAATAGATGGCAACAAAACTCAACATCAAATTTCAAGGCCATTGAAATAGTGCAAGATGGCTTCATTTGGATGAAACATGGCCGTAACAACGATAATAGATGGCAACAAAACTCAACATCAAATTTCAAGGCCATTGAAATAGTGCAAGATGGCTTCATTTGGATGAAACATGGCCGTAACAACGATAATAGATGGCAACAAAACTCAACATCAAATTTCAAGGCCATTGAAATAGTGCAAGATGGCTTCATTTGG
This sequence comes from Anopheles arabiensis, assembly GCF_016920715.1. Classification (NCBI taxonomy): domain Eukaryota; kingdom Metazoa; phylum Arthropoda; class Insecta; order Diptera; family Culicidae; genus Anopheles; species Anopheles arabiensis. The sequence goes on from NW_024412163.1 coordinate 120,492, forward strand.
ATGAAACATGGCCGTAACAACGATAATAGATGGCAACAAAACTCAACATCAAATTTCAAGGCCATTGAAATAGTGCAAGATGGCTTCATTTGGATGAAACATGGCCGTAACAACGATAATAGATGGCAACAAAACTCAACATCAAATTTCAAGGCCATTGAAATAGTGCAAGATGGCTTCATTTGGATGAAACATGGCCGTAACAACGATAATAGATGGCAACAAAACTCAACATCAAATTTCAAGGCCATTGAAATAGTGCAAGATGGCTTCATTTGGATGAAACATGGCCGTAACAACGATAATAGATGGCAACAAAACTCAACATCAAATTTCAAGGCCATTGAAATAGTGCAAGATGGCTTCATTTGGATGAAACATGGCCGTAACAACGATAATAGATGGCAACAAAACTCAACATCAAATTTCAAGGCCATTGAAATAGTGCAAGATGGCTTCATTTGGATGAAACATGGCCGTAACAACGATAATAGATGGCAACAAAACTCAACATCAAATTTCAAGGCCATTGAAATAGTGCAAGATGGCTTCATTTGGATGAAACATGGCCGTAACAACGATAATAGATGGCAACAAAACTCAACATCAAATTTCAAGGCCATTGAAATAGTGCAAGATGGCTTCATTTGGATGAAACATGGCCGTAACAACGATAATAGATGGCAACAAAACTCAACATCAAATTTCAAGGCCATTGAAATAGTGCAAGATGGCTTCATTTGGATGAAACATGGCCGTAACAACGATAATAGATGGCAACAAAACTCAACATCAAATTTCAAGGCCATTGAAATAGTGCAAGATGGCTTCATTTGGATGAAACATGGCCGTAACAACGATAATAGATGGCAACAAAACTCAACATCAAATTTCAAGGCCATTGAAATAGTGCAAGATGGCTTCATTTGGATGAAACATGGCCGTAACAACGATAATAGATGGCAACAAAACTCAACATCAAATTTCAAGGCCATTGAAATAGTGCAAGATGGCTTCATTTGGATGAAACATGGCCGTAACAACGATAATAGATGGCAACAAAACTCAACATCAAATTTCAAGGCCATTGAAATAGTGCAAGATGGCTTCATTTGGATGAAACATGGCCGTAACAACGATAATAGATGGCAACAAAACTCAACATCAAATTTCAAGGCCATTGAAATAGTGCAAGATGGCTTCATTTGGATGAAACATGGCCGTAACAACGATAATAGATGGCAACAAAACTCAACATCAAATTTCAAGGCCATTGAAATAGTGCAAGATGGCTTCATTTGGATGAAACATGGCCGTAACAACGATAATAGATGGCAACAAAACTCAACATCAAATTTCAAGGCCATTCAAATAGTGCAAGATGGCTTCATTTGGATGAAACATGGCCGTAACAACGATAATAGATGGCAACAAAACTCAACATCAAATTTCAAGGCCATTGAAATAGTGCAAGATGGCTTCATTTGGATGAAACATGGCCGTAACAACGATAATAGATGGCAACAAAACTCAACATCAAATTTCAAGGCCATTCAAATAGTGCAAGATGGCTTCATTTGGATGAAACATGGCCGTAACAACGATAATAGATGGCAACAAAACTCAACATCAAATTTCAAGGCCATTCAAATAGTGCAAGATGGCTTCATTTGGATGAAACATGGCCGTAACAACGATAATAGATGGCAACAAAACTCAACATCAAATTTCAAGGCCATTGAAATAGTGCAAGATGGCTTCATTTGGATGAAACATGGCCGTAACAACGATAATAGATGGCAACAAAACTCAACATCAAATTTCAAGGCCATTGAAATAGTGCAAGATGGCTTCATTTGGATGAAACATGGCCGTAACAACGATAATAGATGGCAACAAAACTCAACATCAAATTTCAAGGCCATTCAAATAGTGCAAGATGGCTTCATTTGGATGAAACATGGCCGTAACAACGATAATAGATGGCAACAAAACTCAACATCAAATTTCAAGGCCATTGAAATAGTGCAAGATGGCTTCATTTGGATGAAACATGGCCGTAACAACGATAATAGATGGCAACAAAACTCAACATCAAATTTCAAGGCCATTGAAATAGTGCAAGATGGCTTCATTTGGATGAAACATGGCCGTAACAACGATAATAGATGGCAACAAAATTCAACATCAAATTTCAAGGCCATTGAAATAGTGCAAGATGGCTTCATTTGGATGAAACATGGCCGTAACAACGATAATAGATGGCAACAAAACTCAACATCAAATTTCAAGGCCATTCAAATAGTGCAAGATGGCTTCATTTGGATGAAACATGGCCGTAACAACGATAATAGATGGCAACAAAACTCAACATCAAATTTCAAGGCCATTGAAATAGTGCAAGATGGCTTCATTTGGATGAAACATGGCCGTAACAACGATAATAGATGGCAACAAAACAACATCAAATTTCAAGGCCATTGAAATAGTGCAAGATGGCTTCATTTGGATGAAACATGGCCGTAACAACGATAATAGATGGCAACAAAACTCAACATCAAATTTCAAGGCCATTGAAATAGTGCAAGATGGCTTCATTTGGATGAAACATGGCCGTAACAACGATAATAGATGGCAACAAAACTCAACATCAAATTTCAAGGCCATTGAAATAGTGCAAGATGGCTTCATTTGGATGAAACATGGCCGTAACAACGATAATAGATGGCAACAAAACTCAACATCAAATTTCAAGGCCATTGAAATAGTGCAAGATGGCTTCATTTGGATGAAACATGGCCGTAACAACGATAATAGATGGCAACAAAACTCAACATCAAATTTCAAGGCCATTGAAATAGTGCAAGATGGCTTCATTTGGATGAAACATGGCCGTAACAACGATAATAGATGGCAACAAAACTCAACATCAAATTTCAAGGCCATTGAAATAGTGCAAGATGGCTTCATTTGGATGAAACATGGCCGTAACAACGATAATAGATGGCAACAAAACTCAACATCAAATTTCAAGGCCATTCAAATAGTGCAAGATGGCTTCATTTGGATGAAACATGGCCGTAACAACGATAATAGATGGCAACAAAACTCAACATCAAATTTCAAGGCCATTCAAATAGTGCAAGATGGCTTCATTTGGATGAAACATGGCCGTAACAACGATAATAGATGGCAACAAAACTCAACATCAAATTTCAAGGCCATTGAAATAGTGCAAGATGGCTTCATTTGGATGAAACATGGCCGTAACAACGATAATAGATGGCAACAAAACTCAACATCAAATTTCAAGGCCATTGAAATAGTGCAAGATGGCTTCATTTGGATGAAACATGGCCGTAACAACGATAATAGATGGCAACAAAACTCAACATCAAATTTCAAGGCCATTGAAATAGTGCAAGATGGCTTCATTTGGATGAAACATGGCCGTAACAACGATAATAGATGGCAACAAAACTCAACATCAAATTTCAAGGCCATTGAAATAGTGCAAGATGGCTTCATTTGGATGAAACATGGCCGTAACAACGATAATAGATGGCAACAAAACTCAACATCAAATTTCAAGGCCATTGAAATAGTGCAAGATGGCTTCATTTGGATGAAACATGGCCGTAACAACGATAATAGATGGCAACAAAACTCAACATCAAATTTCAAGGCCATTGAAATAGTGCAAGATGGCTTCATTTGGATGAAACATGGCCGTAACAACGATAATAGATGGCAACAAAACTCAACATCAAATTTCAAGGCCATTGAAATAGTGCAAGATGGCTTCATTTGGATGAAACATGGCCGTAACAACGATAATAGATGGCAACAAAACTCAACATCAAATTTCAAGGCCATTGAAATAGTGCAAGATGGCTTCATTTGGATGAAACATGGCCGTAACAACGATAATAGATGGCAACAAAACTCAACATCAAATTTCAAGGCCATTGAAATAGTGCAAGATGGCTTCATTTGGATGAAACATGGCCGTAACAACGATAATAGATGGCAACAAAACTCAACATCAAATTTCAAGGCCATTGAAATAGTGCAAGATGGCTTCATTTGGATGAAACATGGCCGTAACAACGATAATAGATGGCAACAAAATTCAACATCAAATTTCAAGGCCATTGAAATAGTGCAAGATGGCTTCATTTGGATGAAACATGGCCGTAACAACGATAATAGATGGCAACAAAACTCAACATCAAATTTCAAGGCCATTGAAATAGTGCAAGATGGCTTCATTTGGATGAAACATGGCCGTAACAACGATAATAGATGGCAACAAAACTCAACATCAAATTTCAAGGCCATTGAAATAGTGCAAGATGGCTTCATTTGGATGAAACATGGCCGTAACAACGATAATAGATGGCAACAAAACTCAACATCAAATTTCAAGGCCATTGAAATAGTGCAAGATGGCTTCATTTGGATGAAACATGGCCGTAACAACGATAATAGATGGCAACAAAACTCAACATCAAATTTCAAGGCCATTCAAATAGTGCAAGATGGCTTCATTTGGATGAAACATGGCCGTAACAACGATAATAGATGGCAACAAAACTCAACATCAAATTTCAAGGCCATTGAAATAGTGCAAGATGGCTTCATTTGGATGAAACATGGCCGTAACAACGATAATAGATGGCAACAAAACTCAACATCAAATTTCAAGGCCATTGAAATAGTGCAAGATGGCTTCATTTGGATGAAACATGGCCGTAACAACGATAATAGATGGCAACAAAACTCAACATCAAATTTCAAGGCCATTGAAATAGTGCAAGATGGCTTCATTTGGATGAAACATGGCCGTAACAACGATAATAGATGGCAACAAAACTCAACATCAAATTTCAAGGCCATTGAAATAGTGCAAGATGGCTTCATTTGGATGAAACATGGCCGTAACAACGATAATAGATGGCAACAAAACTCAACATCAAATTTCAAGGCCATTGAAATAGTGCAAGATGGCTTCATTTGGATGAAACATGGCCGTAACAACGATAATAGATGGCAACAAAATTCAACATCAAATTTCAAGGCCATTGAAATAGTGCAAGATGGCTTCATTTGGATGAAACATGGCCGTAACAACGATAATAGATGGCAACAAAACTCAACATCAAATTTCAAGGCCATTGAAATAGTGCAAGATGGCTTCATTTGGATGAAACATGGCCGTAACAACGATAATAGATGGCAACAAAACTCAACATCAAATTTCAAGGCCATTCAAATAGTGCAAGATGGCTTCATTTGGATGAAACATGGCCGTAACAACGATAATAGATGGCAACAAAACTCAACATCAAATTTCAAGGCCATTGAAATAGTGCAAGATGGCTTCATTTGGATGAAACATGGCCGTAACAACGATAATAGATGGCAACAAAACTCAACATCAAATTTCAAGGCCATTCAAATAGTGCAAGATGGCTTCATTTGGATGAAACATGGCCGTAACAACGATAATAGATGGCAACAAAACTCAACATCAAATTTCAAGGCCATTGAAATAGTGCAAGATGGCTTCATTTGGATGAAACATGGCCGTAACAACGATAATAGATGGCAACAAAACTCAACATCAAATTTCAAGGCCATTGAAATAGTGCAAGATGGCTTCATTTGGATGAAACATGGCCGTAACAACGATAATAGATGGCAACAAAACTCAACATCAAATTTCAAGGCCATTGAAATAGTGCAAGATGGCTTCATTTGGATGAAACATGGCCGTAACAACGATAATAGATGGCAACAAAATTCAACATCAAATTTCAAGGCCATTGAAATAGTGCAAGATGGCTTCATTTGGATGAAACATGGCCGTAACAACGATAATAGATGGCAACAAAACTCAACATCAAATTTCAAGGCCATTGAAATAGTGCAAGATGGCTTCATTTGGATGAAACATGGCCGTAACAACGATAATAGATGGCAACAAAATTCAACATCAAATTTCAAGGCCATTGAAATAGTGCAAGATGGCTTCATTTGGATGAAACATGGCCGTAACAACGATAATAGATGGCAACAAAATTCAACATCAAATTTCAAGGCCATTGAAATAGTGCAAGATGGCTTCATTTGGATGAAACATGGCCGTAACAACGATAATAGATGGCAACAAAACTCAACATCAAATTTCAAGGCCATTCAAATAGTGCAAGATGGCTTCATTTGGATGAAACATGGCCGTAACAACGATAATAGATGGCAACAAAATTCAACATCAAATTTCAAGGCCATTGAAATAGTGCAAGATGGCTTCATTTGGATGAAACATGGCCGTAACAACGATAATAGATGGCAACAAAACTCAACATCAAATTTCAAGGCCATTGAAATAGTGCAAGATGGCTTCATTTGGATGAAACATGGCCGTAACAACGATAATAGATGGCAACAAAATTCAACATCAAATTTCAAGGCCATTGAAATAGTGCAAGATGGCTTCATTTGGATGAAACATGGCCGTAACAACGATAATAGATGGCAACAAAACTCAACATCAAATTTCAAGGCCATTGAAATAGTGCAAGATGGCTTCATTTGGATGAAACATGGCCGTAACAACGATAATAGATGGCAACAAAATTCAACATCAAATTTCAAGGCCATTCAAATAGTGCAAGATGGCTTCATTTGGATGAAACATGGCCGTAACAACGATAATAGATGGCAACAAAATCAACATCAAATTTCAAGGCCATTGAAATAGTGCAAGATGGCTTCATTTGGATGAAACATGGCCGTAACAACGATAATAGATGGCAACAAAACTCAACATCAAATTTCAAGGCCATTGAAATAGTGCAAGATGGCTTCATTTGGATGAAACATGGCCGTAACAACGATAATAGATGGCAACAAAACTCAACATCAAATTTCAAGGCCATTCAAATAGTGCAAGATGGCTTCATTTGGATGAAACATGGCCGTAACAACGATAATAGATGGCAACAAAACTCAACATCAAATTTCAAGGCCATTGAAATAGTGCAAGATGGCTTCATTTGGATGAAACATGGCCGTAACAACGATAATAGATGGCAACAAAACTCAACATCAAATTTCAAGGCCATTCAAATAGTGCAAGATGGCTTCATTTGGATGAAACATGGCCGTAACAACGATAATAGATGGCAACAAAACTCAACATCAAATTTCAAGGCCATTGAAATAGTGCAAGATGGCTTCATTTGGATGAAACATGGCCGTAACAACGATAATAGATGGCAACAAAACTCAACATCAAATTTCAAGGCCATTCAAATAGTGCAAGATGGCTTCATTTGGATGAAACATGGCCGTAACAACGATAATAGATGGCAACAAAACTCAACATCAAATTTCAAGGCCATTCAAATAGTGCAAGATGGCTTCATTTGGATGAAACATGGCCGTAACAACGATAATAGATGGCAACAAAATTCAACATCAAATTTCAAGGCCATTCAAATAGTGCAAGATGGCTTCATTTGGATGAAACATGGCCGTAACAACGATAATAGATGGCAACAAAATTCAACATCAAATTTCAAGGCCATTGAAATAGTGCAAGATGGCTTCATTTGGATGAAACATGGCCGTAACAACGATAATAGATGGCAACAAAACTCAACATCAAATTTCAAGGCCATTCAAATAGTGCAAGATGGCTTCATTTGGATGAAACATGGCCGTAACAACGATAATAGATGGCAACAAAACTCAACATCAAATTTCAAGGCCATTGAAATAGTGCAAGATGGCTTCATTTGGATGAAACATGGCCGTAACAACGATAATAGATGGCAACAAAACTCAACATCAAATTTCAAGGCCATTGAAATAGTGCAAGATGGCTTCATTTGGATGAAACATGGCCGTAACAACGATAATAGATGGCAACAAAATTCAACATCAAATTTCAAGGCCATTGAAATAGTGCAAGATGGCTTCATTTGGATGAAACATGGCCGTAACAACGATAATAGATGGCAACAAAATTCAACATCAAATTTCAAGGCCATTCAAATAGTGCAAGATGGCTTCATTTGGATGAAACATGGCCGTAACAACGATAATAGATGGCAACAAAACTCAACATCAAATTTCAAGGCCATTGAAATAGTGCAAGATGGCTTCATTTGGATGAAACATGGCCGTAACAACGATAATAGATGGCAACAAAATTCAACATCAAATTTCAAGGCCATTCAAATAGTGCAAGATGGCTTCATTTGGATGAAACATGGCCGTAACAACGATAATAGATGGCAACAAAACTCAACATCAAATTTCAAGGCCATTGAAATAGTGCAAGATGGCTTCATTTGGATGAAACATGGCCGTAACAACGATAATAGATGGCAACAAAATTCAACATCAAATTTCAAGGCCATTGAAATAGTGCAAGATGGCTTCATTTGGATGAAACATGGCCGTAACAACGATAATAGATGGCAACAAAATTCAACATCAAATTTCAAGGCCATTGAAATAGTGCAAGATGGCTTCATTTGGATGAAACATGGCCGTAACAACGATAATAGATGGCAACAAAACTCAACATCAAATTTCAAGGCCATTCAAATAGTGCAAGATGGCTTCATTTGGATGAAACATGGCCGTAACAACGATAATAGATGGCAACAAAATTCAACATCAAATTTCAAGGCCATTGAAATAGTGCAAGATGGCTTCATTTGGATGAAACATGGCCGTAACAACGATAATAGATGGCAACAAAATTCAACATCAAATTTCAAGGCCATTGAAATAGTGCAAGATGGCTTCATTTGGATGAAACATGGCCGTAACAACGATAATAGATGGCAACAAAACTCAACATCAAATTTCAAGGCCATTCAAATAGTGCAAGATGGCTTCATTTGGATGAAACATGGCCGTAACAACGATAATAGATGGCAACAAAATTCAACATCAAATTTCAAGGCCATTGAAATAGTGCAAGATGGCTTCATTTGGATGAAACATGGCCGTAACAACGATAATAGATGGCAACAAAATTCAACATCAAATTTCAAGGCCATTCAAATAGTGCAAGATGGCTTCATTTGGATGAAACATGGCCGTAACAACGATAATAGATGGCAACAAAACTCAACATCAAATTTCAAGGCCATTGAAATAGTGCAAGATGGCTTCATTTGGATGAAACATGGCCGTAACAACGATAATAGATGGCAACAAAACTCAACATCAAATTTCAAGGCCATTGAAATAGTGCAAGATGGCTTCATTTGGATGAAACATGGCCGTAACAACGATAATAGATGGCAACAAAACTCAACATCAAATTTCAAGGCCATTCAAATAGTGCAAGATGGCTTCATTTGGATGAAACATGGCCGTAACAACGATAATAGATGGCAACAAAATTCAACATCAAATTTCAAGGCCATTGAAATAGTGCAAGATGGCTTCATTTGGATGAAACATGGCCGTAACAACGATAATAGATGGCAACAAAACTCAACATCAAATTTCAAGGCCATTGAAATAGTGCAAGATGGCTTCATTTGGATGAAACATGGCCGTAACAACGATAATAGATGGCAACAAAATTCAACATCAAATTTCAAGGCCATTGAAATAGTGCAAGATGGCTTCATTTGGATGAAACATGGCCGTAACAACGATAATAGATGGCAACAAAACTCAACATCAAATTTCAAGGCCATTCAAATAGTGCAAGATGGCTTCATTTGGATGAAACATGGCCGTAACAACGATAATAGATGGCAACAAAACTCAACATCAAATTTCAAGGCCATTCAATAGTGCAAGATGGCTTCATTTGGATGAAACATGGCCGTAACAACGATAATAGATGGCAACAAAACTCAACATCAAATTTCAAGGCCATTGAAATAGTGCAAGATGGCTTCATTTGGATGAAACATGGCCGTAACAACGATAATAGATGGCAACAAAACTCAACATCAAATTTCAAGGCCATTGAAATAGTGCAAGATGGCTTCATTTGGATGAAACATGGCCGTAACAACGATAATAGATGGCAACAAAACTCAACATCAAATTTCAAGGCCATTGAAATAGTGCAAGATGGCTTCATTTGGATGAAACATGGCCGTAACAACGATAATAGATGGCAACAAAACTCAACATCAAATTTCAAGGCCATTCAAATAGTGCAAGATGGCTTCATTTGGATGAAACATGGCCGTAACAACGATAATAGATGGCAACAAAACTCAACATCAAATTTCAAGGCCATTGAAATAGTGCAAGATGGCTTCATTTGGATGAAACATGGCCGTAACAACGATAATAGATGGCAACAAAACTCAACATCAAATTTCAAGGCCATTGAAATAGTGCAAGATGGCTTCATTTGGATGAAACATGGCCGTAACAACGATAATAGATGGCAACAAAACTCAACATCAAATTTCAAGGCCATTGAAATAGTGCAAGATGGCTTCATTTGGATGAAACATGGCCGTAACAACGATAATAGATGGCAACAAAACTCAACATCAAATTTCAAGGCCATTCAAATAGTGCAAGATGGCTTCATTTGGATGAAACATGGCCGTAACAACGATAATAGATGGCAACAAAACTCAACATCAAATTTCAAGGCCATTGAAATAGTGCAAGATGGCTTCATTTGGATGAAACATGGCCGTAACAACGATAATAGAGATGGCAACAAAATTCAACATCAAATTTCAAGGCCATTGAAATAGTGCAAGATGGCTTCATTTGGATGAAACATGGCCGTAACAACGATAATAGATGGCAACAAAACTCAACATCAAATTTCAAGGCCATTCAAATAGTGCAAGATGGCTTCATTTGGATGAAACATGGCCGTAACAACGATAATAGATGGCAACAAAACTCAACATCAAATTTCAAGGCCATTGAAATAGTGCAAGATGGCTTCATTTGGATGAAACATGGCCGTAACAACGATAATAGATGGCAACAAAATTCAACATCAAATTTCAAGGCCATTGAAATAGTGCAAGATGGCTTCATTTGGATGAAACATGGCCGTAAAACGATAATAGATGGCAAAAATCTCAACATCAAATTTCAAGGCCATTCAAATAGTGCAAAATGGCTTCATTTGGATGAAACATGGCCGTAACAACGATAATAGATGGCAAAAAACTCAACATCAAATTTCAAGGCCATTCAAATAGTGCAAGATGGCTTCATTTGGATGAAACATGGCCGTAACAACGATAATAGATGGCAAAAATCTCAACATCAAATTTCAAGGCCATTCAAATAGTGCGAAATGGCTTCATTTGGATGAAACATGGCCGTAACAACGATAATAGATGGCAACAAAACTCAACATCAAATTTCAAGGATGCAAATAGTGCAAGATGGCTTCATTTGGATGAAACATGGCCGTAACAACGATAATAGATGGCAACAAAATTCAACATCAAATTTCAAGGCCATTGAATTCGTGCAAGATGGCTTCATTTGGATGAAACATGGCCGTAACAACGATAATAGATGGCAACAAAATTCAACATCAAATTTCAAGGCCATTCAAATAGTGCAAGATGGCTTCATTTGGATGAAACATGGCCGGAACAACGATAATAGATGGCAACAAAATTCAACATCAAATTTCAAGGCCATTCAAATAGTGCAAGATGGCTTCATTTGGATGAAACATGGCCGTAACAACGATAATAGATGGCAACAAACTCAACATCAAATTTCAAGGCCATTCAAATAGTGCAAGATGGCTTCATTTGGATGAAACATGGCCGTAACAACGATAATAGATGGCAACAAAACTCAACATCAAATTTCAAGGCCATTCAAATAATGCAATATGGCTTCATTTGGATGAAACATGGCCGTAACAACGATAATAGATGGCAACAAAACTCAACATCAAATTTCAAGGCCATTCAAATAATGCAATATGGCATCATTTGGATGAAACATGGCCGTAACAACGATAATAGATGGCAAAAACTCAACATCAAATTTCAAGGACATGCAAATAGTGCAAGATGGCTTCATTTGGGTGAAACATGGCCGTAACAACGATAATAGATGGCAACAAAATTCAACATCAAATTACAAGGCCATTGAATTAGTGCAAGATGGCTTCATTTGGATGTAACATGGCCGTAACAACGATAATAGATGGCAACAAAACTCAACATCAAATTTCAAGGCCATTGAAATAGTGCAAGATGGCTTCATTTGGATGAAACATGGCCGTAACAACGATAATAGATGGCAACAAAATTCAACATCAAATTTCAAGGCCATTCAAATAGTGCAAGATGGTTTCATTTGGATGAAACATGGCCGTAACAACGATAATAGATGGCAACAAAATTCAACATCAAATTTCAAGGCCATTCAAATAGTGCAAGATGGCTTCATTTGGATGAAACATGGCCGTAACAACGATAATAGATGGCAACAAAATTCAACATCAAATTTCAAGGCCATTGAATTAGTGCAAGATGCCTTTATTTGGATGAAACATGGCCGTAACAACGATAATAGATGGCAACAAAATTCAACATCAAATTTCAAGGCCATTGAATAAGTGCGAGATGGCTTCATTTAGAAGAAACATGGCCGTAACAACGATAATAGATGGCAACAAAACTCAACATCAAATTTCAAGACCATTCAAATAGTGCAAGATGGCTTCATTTTGATTAAACATGGCCGTAACAACGATAATAGATGGCAACAAAATTCAACATCAAATTTAAAGGCCATTGAATTAGTGCAATATGGCTTCATTTGGATGAAACATGGCCGTAACAACGATAATAGATGGCGACAAAACTCAACATCAAATTTCAAGGCCATTGAATTAGTGCAAGATGCCTTTATTTGGCTGAAACATGGCCGTAACAACGATAATAGATGGCACAAACTCAACATCAAATTTCAAGGCCATTGAAATAGTGCAAGATGGCTTCATTTGGATGAAACATGGCCGTAACAACGATAATAGATGGCAACAAAATTCAACATCAAATTTCAAGGCCATTGAAATAGTGCAAGATGGCTTCATTTGGATGAAACATGGCCGTAACAACGATAATAGATGGCAACAAAATTCAACATCAAATTTCAAGGCCATTGAAATAGTGCAAAATGGCTTCATTTGGATGAAACATGGCCGTAACAACGATAATAGATGGCAACAAACTCAACATCAAATTTCAAGGCCTTTGCAATAGTGCAAGATGGCTTCATTTGGATGAAACATGGCCGTAACAACGATAATAGATGGCAACAAAATTCAACATCAATTTCAAGGCCATTGAAATAGTGCAAGATGGCTTCATTTGGATGAAACATGGCCGTAACAACGATTATAGATGGCAACAAAATTCAACATCAAATTTCAAGGACATTCAAAAGTGCAAGATGGCTTCATTTGGATGTAACATGGCCGTAACAACGATAATAGATGGCAAAAACTCAACATCAAATTTCAAGGCCATTCAAATAGTGCGAGATGGCTTCATTTGGATGAAAAATGGCCGTAACAACGATAATAGATGGCAAAAAAACTCAACATCAAATTTCAAGTCCTTTCAAATAGTGCAAGATGGCTTCATTTGGATGAAACATGGCCGTAACAACGATAATAGATGGCAACAAAATTCAACATCAAATTTCAAGGCCATTGAAATGAAGCAAGATGGCTTCATTTGGATGAAACATGGCCGTAACAACGATTATAGATGGCAACAAAATTCAACATCAAATTTCAAGGCCATTGAATTAGTGCAAGATGGCTCATTTGGATGAAACAAGGCCCTAACAACGATAATAGATGGCAACAAAATTCAACATCAAATTTCAAGGCCATTGCAATAGTGCAAGATGGCTTCATTTGGATGAAACATGGCCGTAACAACGATAATAGATGGCAACAAAATTCAACATCAAATTTCAAGGCCATTGCAATAGTGCAAGATGGCTTCATTTGGATGAAACATGGCCGTAACAACGATAATAGATGGCAACAAAATTCAACATCAAATTTCAAGGCCATTGCAATAGTGCAAGATGGCTTCATTTGGATGAAAGTTGGCCGTAACAACGATAATAGATAGCAACAAAATTCAACATCAAATTTCAAGGCCATTGAATTAGTGCAAGATGGCTTCATTTGGATGAAACATGGCCGTAAAAACAATAATAGATGGCAACAAAATTCAACATCAAATTTCAAGGCCATTGAATTAGTGCAAGATGGCCTCATTTGGATGAAACATGGACGTAACAACGATAATAGATGGCAACAAAACTCAACATCAAATTTCAAGGCCATTGAATTAGTGCAAGATGGCTTCATTTGGATGAAACATGGCCGTAACAACGATAATAGATGGCAACAAATTCAACATCAAATTTCAAGGCCATTGAAATAGTGAAGATGGCATCATTTGGATGAAACATGGCCGTTAACAACGATAATAGATGGCAACAAAATTCAACATCAAATTTCAAGGCCATTCAAATAGTGCAAGATGGCTTCATTTGGATGAAACATGGCCGTAACAACGATAATAGATGGCAACAAACTCAACATCAAATTTCAAGGCCATTCAAATAGTGTAATATGACTTCATTTGGATGAAACATGGCCGCAACAACGATAATAGATGGCAACAAAATTCAACATCGAATTTCAAGGACATTCAAATAGTGCAAGATGGCTTCATTTGGATGAAACATGGCCGTTACAACGATAATAGATGGCGAAAAAACTCAACATCAAATTTCAAGGCCATTCAAATAATGCAATATGGCTTCATTTGGATGAAACATGGCCGTAACAACGATAATAGATGGCAAAAAACTCAACATCAAATTTCAAGGCCATTCAAATAGTGCGAGATGGCTTCATTTGGATGAAAAATGGCCGTAACAACGATAATAGATGGCAACAAAATTCAACATCAAATTTCAAGGCCATTGCAATAGTGCAAGATGGCTTCATTTGGATGAAACATGGCCGTAACAACGATAATAGATGGCAACAAACTCAACATCAAATTTCAAGGCCATTCAAATAGTGCAATATGACTCCATTTGGATGAAACATGGCCGTAACAACGATAATAGATGGCAACAAAATTCAACATCAAATTTCAAGGCCATTGCAATAGTGCAAGATGGCTTCATTTGGATGAAACATGGCCGTAACAACGATAATAGATGGCAACAAAATTCAACATCAAATTTCAAGGCCATTGCAATAGTGCAAGATGGCTTCATTTGGATGAAACATGGCCGTAACAACGATAATAGATGGCAACAAAATTCAACATTTTATTTCAAGGCCATTGAAATAAAGCAAGATGGCTTCATTTGGATGAAACATGGCCGTAACAACGATTATAGATGGCAACAAAATTCAACATCAAATTTCAAGGCAATTCAAATAGTGCAAGATGGCTTCATTTGGATGAAACATGGCTGTAACAACGATAATAGATGGCAACAAAATTAAACATCAAATTTCAAGGCCATTCAAATAGTGCAAGATGGCTTCATTTGGATGAAACATGGCCGTAACAACGATAATAGATGGCAACAAAATTCAACATCAAATTTCAAGGCCATTGCAATAGTGCAAGATGGCTTCATTTGGATGAAACATGGCCGTAACAACGATAATAGATGGCAACAAAATTCAACATCAAATTTCAAGGCCATTCAAATAAAGCAAGATGGCTTCATTTGGATGAAACATGGCCGTAACAACGATAATCGATGGCAACAAAATTCAACATCAAATTTCAAGGACATTCAAATAGTGCAAGATGGCTCATTTGGATGAAACATGGCCGTAACAACGATAATAGATGGCAACAAAATTCAACATCAAATTTCAAGGCCATTGCAATAGTGCAAGATGGCTTCATTTGGATGAAACATGGCCGTAACAACGATAATAGATGGCAACAAAATTCAACATCAAATTTCAAGGCCATTGCAATAGTGCAAGATGGCTTCATTTGGATGAAACATGGCCGTAACAACGATAATAGATGGCAACAAAATTCAACATCAAATTTCAAGGCCATTGCAATAGTGCAAGATGGCTTCATTTGGATGAAACATGGCCGTAACAACGATAATAGATGGCAACAAAATTCAACATTTAATTTCAAGGCCATTGAAATAAAGCAAGATGGCTTCATTTGGATGAAACATGGCCGTAACAACGATTATAGATGGCAACAAAATTCAACATCAAATTTCAAGGACATTCAAATAGTGCAAGATGGCTCATTTGGATGAAACATGGCCGTAACAACGATAATAGATGGCAAAAAAACTCAACATCAAATTTCAAGGACATTCAAATAGTGCAAGATGGCTTCATTTGGATGAAACATGGCCGTAACAACGATAATAGATAGCAACAAAATTCAACATCAAATTTCAAGGCCATTGAATTAGTGCAAGATGGCTTCATTTGGATGAAACATGGCCGTAACAACGATAATAGATGGCAACAAAATTCAACATCAAATTTCAAGGCCATTGAATTAGTGCAAGATGCATTTATTTGGATGAAACATGGACGTAACAACGATAATTTTTTTTTTATTTGGCACAACAACCACTCTTGGTCAAGAGCCTGCCAAGTATCCACTAGTGAAGTGAGCTTGGCTTTCAGTGACTTATTGTTACCATAGCAGGATAGTTGGTCCTACGTATGGGAGCACGGTCTATTTGGGGCTTGAACCCATGACGGGCATGTTGTAAAGTACGTTAACAACGATAATAGATGGCAACAAAATTCAACATCAAATTTCAAGGCCATTCAAATAGTGCAAGATGGCTTCATTTGGATGAAACATGGCCGTAACAACGATAATAGATGGCAACAAACTCAACATCAAATTTCAAGGCCATTCAAATTGTTGGAAACTGTTATAAGGCTCCAACAAACTGTCAGCTAAGGCGATGTTTTTGTGTATGTACATAAGCATAAAAAGGGAGAAAACCGCGCAAAATAGGAGAATTGCGATAAAAACATCCAAGAGCGAGGATTACGGAGAATAAAGAAAAAACTAATTTTTTGGTGCACCCTCAGTGCTTACCTAACAAATTCACTTTGTTCTCTTTTTTGGTTAGAGCGCCAGTTTCTAACATTCCAAAAATTAGTTTGGAACACATCGACGCTTAAAACTAAATCGCAAATCGAAAAATATCGGTAGCCACCGAAGTACCGTTAGTGTTGAATCGCGCGCGTGATAAAAGGAAAACGTTCACTAGGTCGAGTAGTGCAAACAGCATGGATTTCGTTCAGTATTTACACGGAGTGGAACGGGAGGCAAACATTCCCGTAGCGAGTCGGACGACAGGACGCAATAGTTACTTCACATCGTCATTTGGCTCTCTCTTAATGTGTGAAGCTGTAGCAGAATCTTCGCGTGAGGCGGGCACGAGCAGGTGCGTCACGGGCCGTGACGCGACACCAAAATGCAGGTGCGGGACCACATCGCGACAGATTCGATCCATGAATCCAAGGCTGCAATAATGACTACCGGCAACGTAGATGACACCTTTTCCAACTATCGGGACGTAGCGTATCGTGTCTATCGGGAATTGGTGCTTCAATTTACGCAAGCGGAAGCGTTGCGTCTGCAAAACGCTGAGACCCAGCGTAAGATCCGCGAATCACACAAAAGACAGCAACGAATAAAGCAACTAGAGCGTGAGTTAAATGATATACGTGAGCTTGAAAAGGATGAGGAACGGTGCCGGGCAACATATCGTTCGGATGCACCGTATACTGATCAATTTGGTCACGGGCATCACGAGCCGCACGGGGACATGTTCCGGGGTCAAACCCCTTCCCCGCCGTGTATTGACCTCGACCGCAATGATGGTGCGAATCGGACGCACGTCAGTGGCGACACAACTACACACACGTGCCCTGATAAACGTCATAACCGCGCGGTAATCCATAACACACACAATCTAGAATCGTCCACTAATACTACAAACGCGACATGGCTCACAAACACTGTCTTAGAAGACACGTACATCGAGGCTCATCACCGTTTCTGGCTGCGTCCTGCGGGGTTGAATGATGCTACAAGTGGCGGTGGGGCCACCTTTGAAAGACAGGAATTGATAGAGGAAAGCGAAGCTTTGGAACCATCGGAGTCAGGTGCTTACTCCGAACCCTGCGTTGCAATCGAGCTTGAGGATATCATGCCACGACTGAGCTTGAAAACATGGCCTGAAGAGCTGCAGCTAAGAGAACGAAGTACTGGAGGGGAGACATCCTCGCATGACGACTCGAACCATGTCCCACGTTCGTCAAGGAACGGAATTTCTATCCCGGAATCCAGAGAGATTGGGAGGATGGAGTCTTCTGTGTCATCGAGAAGGGATCCGGTCTGGTCGATCGTGAAGGATCTTGCCACTAAATGTAACCGGCTGCAGTGCAATATGGAACTATTTCATGGAAAAATAAACGGCTTGTGGCGGTATGTACGGCTGAAACAAAAATTTAATTTAATTTCAGCAACAGACAAAAGGACGTCAGGATACTTATGCCAAATCATTCGTGCGTATCGTGATACCATCCGGTGCTGGGAAACGTTTATAGACAGCTGTGCGAGTATGTATGTGCGGTCTGGTTGCAGAAGCTGTGAGCGATTGAATCATTGCGTACAGAGGAGAGGTGTGAGGTACAGAAGCGGGGAACGCACGGTACTCCGTACTGCGCTGATAGCTAATTCGCTAGGTAAAGTGAGAGGCGCCGTTACAAAAAGTTTGTGTGCAGCGAACAAATCCATGTGTGTAGTATGCGATCCACTTATGTGTGGAAACAGTTTTGATCAGTTTAGGCACACAACAATATCGAAATGAATTGTAACTCGTCTTTCTTGTTCAGCTACACGTGTAACCACGTTTATTTAGCGGAAGGTAAACAAACATTAGCTGACAGTCAGAATAGGAGTGTGACAACAGTTAATGTGGTCTAGTTCGGTGGTTAGAAAGAGAGCTAACTTTGTCGCACTGGAGGGGAGAATGTTGGAAACTGTTATAAGGCTCCAACAAACTGTCAGCTAAGGCGATGTTTTTGTGTATGTACATAAACATAAAAAGGGAGAAAACCGCGCAAAATAGGAGAATTGCGATAAAAACATCCAAGAGCGAGGATTACGGAGAATAAAGAAAAAACTAATTTTTTGGTGCACCCTCAGTGCTTACCTAACAAATTCACTTTATTCTCTTTTTTTTGGTTAGAGCGCCAGTTTCTAACACAAATAATGCAATATGGCTTCATTTGGATGAAACATGGCCGTAAAAACGATAATAGATGGCAAAAAATCTCAACATCAAATTTCAAGGCCATTCAAATAGTGCGAAATGGCTTCATTTGGATGAAACATGGCCGTAACAACGATAATAGATGGCAAAAAAACTCAACATCAAATTTCAAGGATATGCAAATAGTGCAAGATGGCTTCATTTGGATGAAACATGGCCGTAACAATGATAATAGATGGCAACAAAATTCAGCATCAAATTTCAAGGCCATTGAATTCGTGCAAGTTGCCTTTATTTGGATGAAACATGGCCGTAACAACGATAATTTTTTTTTTCTTTGGCACAACAACCACTGTCGGTCAAGGGCCTGCCAAGTACCCACTAGTGAAGTGAGCTTGGCTTTCAGTGACTTATTGTTACCATAGCAGGATAATCAGTCCTACGTATGGGAGCACGGTCTATTTGGGGCTTGAACCCATGACGGGCATGTTGTTAAGTACGTTAACAACGATAATAGATGGCAACAAAATTCAACATCAAATTTCAAGGCCATTCAAATAGTGCAAGATGGCTTCATTTGGATGAAACATGGCCGTAACAACAATAATAGATGGCAACAAACTCAACATCAAATTTCAAGGCCATTCAAATAGTGCAAGATGGCTTCATTTGGATGAAACATGGCCGTAACAACGATAATAGATGGCGAAAAAACTCAAAATCCAATTTCAAGGCCATTCAAATAATGCAATATGGCTTCATTTGGATGAAACATGGCCGTAACAACGATAATAGATGGCAACAAAACTCAACATCAAATTTCAAGGCCATTCAAATAATGCAATATGGCATCATTTGGATGAAACATGGCCGTAACAACGATAATAGATGGCAAAAAAACTCAACATCAAATTTCAAGGATATTCAAATAGTGCAAGATGGCTTCATTTGGATGAAACATGGCCGTAACAACGATAATAGATGGCAACAAAATTCAACATCAAATTACAAGGCCATTGAATTAGTGCAAGTTGCCTTTATTTGGATGTAACATGGCCGTAACAACGATAATTTTTTTTTCTTTGGCACAACAACCACTGTCGGTCAAGGGCCTGCCAAGTACCCACTAGTGAAGTGAGCTTGGCTTTCAGTGACTTATTGTTACCATAGCAGGATAGTTGGTCCTACGTATGGGAGCACGGTCTATTCGGGGCTTGAACCCATGACGGGCATGTTGTTAAGTACGTTAACAACGATAATAGATGGCAACAAAATTCAACATCAAATTTCAAGGACATTCAAATAGTGCTAAATGGTTTCATTTGGATGAAACATGGCCGTAACAACGATAATAGATGGCAACAAAATTCAACATCAAATTTCAAGGCCATTCAAATAGTGCAAGATGGCTTCATTTGGATGAAACATGGCCGTAACAACGATAATAGATGGCAACAAAATTCAACATCAAATTTCAAGGCCATTGAAATAGTGCAAGATGCCTTTATTTGGATGAAACATGGCCGTAACAACGATAATAGATGGCAACAAAATTCAACATCAAATTTCAAGGCCATTGAATAAGTGCGAGATGGCTTCATTTAGAAGAAACATGGCCGTAACAACGATAATAGATGGCAACAAAACTCAACATCAAATTTCAAGACCATTCAAATAGTGCAAGATGGCTTCATTTTGATTAAACATGGCCGTAACAACGATAATAGACGGTAACAAAATTCAACATCAAATTTAAAGGCCATTGAATTAGTGCAATATGGCTTCATTTGGATGAAACATGGCCGTAACAACGATAATAGATGGCGACAAAACTCAACATCAAATTTCAAGGCCATTGAATTAGTGCAAGATGCCTTTATTTGGCTGTAAAATGGCCGTAACAACGATAATTTTTTTTTCTTTGGCACAACAACCACTCTTGGTCAAGAGCCTGCCAAATATCCACTAGTGAAGTGAGCTTGGCTTTCAGTGACTTATTGTTACCATAGCAGGATAGTTAGTCCTACGAATGGGAGCACGGTCTATTTGGGGCTTGAACCCATGACGGGCATGTTGTTAAGTACGTTAACAACGATAATAGATGGCAACAAAATTCAACATCAAATTTCAAGGCCATTGAAATAGTGCAAAATGGCTTCATTTGGATGAAACATGGCCGTAACAACGATAATAGATGGCAACAAACTCAACATCAAATTTCAAGGCCTTTGCAATAGTGCAAGATGGCTTCATTTGGATGAAACATGGCCGTAACAACGATAATAGATGGCAACAAAATTCAACATTTAATTTCAAGGCCATTGAAATAGTGCAAGATGGCTTCATTTGGATGAAACATGGCCGTAACAACGATTATAGATGGCAACAAAATTCAACATCAAATTTCAAGGACATTCAAAAAGTGCAAGATGGCTTCATTTGGATGTAACATGGCCGTAACAACGATAATAGATGGCAAAAAAACTCAACATCAAATTTCAAGGCCATTCAAATAGTGCGAGATGGCTTCATTTGGATGAAAAATGGCCGTAACAACGATAATAGATGGCAAAAAAACTCAACATCAAATTTCAAGTCCTTTCAAATAGTGCAAGATGGCTTCATTTGGATGAAACATGGCCGTAACAACGATAATAGATGGCAACAAAATTCAACATCAAATTTCAAGGCCATTGAATTAGTGCAAGATGGCTTCATTTGGATGAAACATGGCCGTAACAACGATAATAGATGGCAAAAAAAGCTCAACATCAAATTTCAAGGCCATTGCAATAGTGCAAGATGGCTTCATTTGGATGAAACATGGCCGTAACAACGATAATAGATGGCAACAAAATTCAACATTTAATTTCAAGGCCATTGAAATAGTGCTAGATGGCTTCATTTGGATGAAACATGGCCGTAACAACGATTATAGATGGCAACAAAATTCAACATCAAATTTCAAGGACATTCAAATAGTGCAAGATGGCTTCATTTGGATGAAACATGGCCGTAACAACGATAATAGATGGCAAAAAACTCAACATCAAATTTCAAGGCCATTCAAATAGTGCGAGATGGCTTCATTTGGATGAAAAATGGCCGTAACAACGATAATAGATGGCAAAAAACTCAACATCAAATTTCAAGGATATTCAAATAGTGCAAGATGGCTTCATTTGGATGAAACATGGCCGTAACAACGATAATAGATGGCAACAAAATTCAACATCAAATTTCAAGGACATTCAAATAGTGCAAGATGGCTCATTTGGATGAAACATGGCCGTAACAACGATAATAGATGGCAAAAAAACTCAACATCAAATTTCAAGTCCTTTCAAATAGTGCAAGATGGCTTCATTTGGATGAAACATGGCCGTTACAACGATAATAGATGGCAAAAAAACTCAACATCAAATTTCAAGGCCATTGAATTAGTGCAAGATGCCTTTATTTGGATGAAACATGGCCGTAACAACGATAATTTTTTTTTCTTTGGCACAACAACCACTCTTGGTCAAGAGCCTGCCAAGTATCCACTAGTGAAGTGAGCTTGGCTTTCAGTGACTTATTGTTACCATAGCAGGATAGTTGGTCCTACGTATGGGAGCACGGTCTATTTGGGGCTTGAACCCATGACGGTCATGTTGTTAAGTACGTTAACAACGATAATAGATGGCAACAAAACTCAACATCAAATTTCAAGGCCATTGAAATAGTGCAATATGGCTTCATTTGGATGAAACATGGCCGTAACAACGATTATAGATGGCAACAAAACTCAACATCAAATTTCAAGGCCATTCAAATAATGCAATATGGCTTCATTTGGATGAAACATGGCCGTAACAACGATAATAGATGGCAAAAAAACTGAACATCAAATTTCAAGGCCATTCAAATAGTGCGAGATGGCTTTAATTGGATGAAAAATGGCCGTAACAACGATAATAGATGGCAACAAAATTCAATATCTAATTTCAAGGCCATTCAAATAGTGCAAGATGGCTTCATTTGGATTAAACATGGCCGTAACAACGATAATAGTTGGCAACAAAATTCAACATCAAATTTCAAGGACATTCAAATAGTGCAAGATGGCTTCATTTGGATGAAACATGGCCGTAACAACGATAATAGATGGCAAAAAAACTCAACATCAAATTTCAAGTACTTTCACATAGTGCAAGATGGCTTCATTTGGATGAAACATGGCCGTAACAACGATATTTTTTTTTTCTTTGGCACAACAACCACTCTTGGTCAAGAGCCTGGCAAGTATCCACTAGTGAAGTGAGCTTGGCTTTCAGTGACTTATTGTAACCATAGCAGGATAGTTGGTCCTACGTATGGGAGCACGGTCTATTTGGGGCTTGAACCCATGACGGGCATGTTGTTAAGTACGTTAACAACGATAATAGATGGCAACAAAATTCAACATCAAATTTCAAGGCCATTCAAATAGTGCAAGATGGCTTCATTTGGATGAAACATGGCCGTAACAACGATTATAGATGGCAACAAAATTCAACATCAAATTTCAAGGCCATTCAAATAATGCAATATGGCTTCATTTGGATGAAACATGGCCGTCAAAACGATAATAGATGGCAAAAAAACTCAACATCAAATTTCAAGGCCATTCAACTAGTGCGAGATGGCTTCATACGGATGAAAAATGGCCGTAACAACGATAATAGATGGCGAAAAAACTCAACATCAAATTTCAAGGATATTCAAATAGTGCAAGATGGCTTCATTTGGATGAAACATGGTCGTAACAACGATAATAGATGGCAACAAAACTCAACATCAAATTTCAAGGCCATTCAAATAATGCACTATGGCATCATTTGGATGAAACATGGCCGTAACAACGATAATAGATGGCAAAAAAAGCTCAACATCAAATTTCAAGGATATTCAAATAGTGCAAGATGGCTTCATTTGGATGAAACATGGCCGTAACAACTATAATAGATGGCAACAAAATTCAACATCAAATTACAAGGCCATTGAATTAGTGCAAGTTGCCTTTATTTGGATGTAACATGGCCGTAACAACGATAATAGATGGCAACAAAATTCAACATCAAATTTTAAATCCATTCAAATAGTGCAAGATGGCTTCATTTGGATGAAACATGGCCGTAACAACGATAATAGATGGCAACAAAATTCAACATCAAATTTCAAGGCCATTGAATTAGTGCGAGATGGCTTCATTTGGATGAAACATGGCCGTAACAACGATAATTTTTTTTTTCTTTGGCACAACAACCACTGTCGGTCAAGGGCCTGCCAAGTACCCACTAGTGAAGTGAGCTTGGCTTTCAGTGACTTATTGTTACCATAGCAGGATAGTCAGTCCTACGTATGGGAGCACGGTCTATTCAGGGCTTGAACCCATGACGGGCATGTTGTTAAGTACGTTAACAACGATAATAGATGGCAACAAAATTCAACATCAAATTTCAAGGCCATTGAAATAGTGCAAGATGGCTTCATTTGGATGAAACATGGCCGTAACAACGATAATAGATGGCAACAAAATTCAACATCAAATTTCAAGGCCATTGAAATAGTGCGAGATGGCTTCATTTGGATGAAACATGGCCGTAACAACGATAATAGATGGCAACAAAATTCAACATCAAATTAAAAGACCATTCAAATAGTGCAAGATGGCTTCATTTGGATTAAACATGGCCGTAACAACGATAATAGATGGCAACAAACTCAACATCAAATTTCAAGGCCATTAAAATAGTGCAGTATGGCTTCATTTGGATGAAACATGGCCGTAACAACGATAATAGATGGCAACAAAACTCAACATCAAATTTCAAGGCCATCGAATTAGTGCAAGATGCCTTTATTTTCCTGTAAAATGGCCGTAACAACGATAATAGATGGCAAAAAAATTCAACATCAAATTTCAAGGCCATTGAAATAGTGCAAAATGGTTTCATTTGGATGAAACATGGCCGTAACAACGATAATAGATGGCAACAAAATTCAACATCAAATTTTAAGGCCATTGAATTAGTGCGAGATGGCTTCATTTGGATGAAACATGGCCGTAACAACGATAATAGATGGCAACAAAATTCAACATCAAATTAAAAGACCATTCAAATAGTGCAAGATGGCTTCATTTGGATTAAACATGGCCGTAACAACGATAATAGACGGCAACAAAATTCAACATCAAATTTAAAGGCCATTGAATTAGTGCAATATGGCTTCATTTGGATGAAACATGGCCGTAACAACGATAATAGATGGCAACAAACTCAACATCAAATTTCAAGGCCATTGAATTAGTGAAAGATGCCTTTATTTGGCTGTAAAATGGCCGTAACAACGATATTTTTTTTAACTTTGGCACAACCACCACTGTTGGTCAAGGGCCTGCCAATTATCCACTAGTGAAGTGAGCTTGGCTTTCAGTGACTTATTGTTACCATAACAGGATAGTTAGTCCTACGAATGGGAGCACGGTCTATTTGGGGCTTGAACCCATGACGGGCATGTTGTAAAGTACGTTAACAACGATAATAGATGGCAACAAAATTCAACATCAAATTTCAAGGCCATTGAAATAGTGCAAAATGACTTCATTTGGATGAAACATGGCCGTAACAACGATAATAGATGGCAAAAAAACTGAACATCAAATTTCAAGGCCATTCAAATAGTGCAATATGACTTCATTTGGATGAAACATGGCCGTAACAACGATAATAGATGGCAAAAAAATTCAACATCAAATTTCAAGGACATTCAAATAGTGCAAGATGGCTTCATTTGGATGAAACATGACCGTAAGAACGATAATAGATGGCAAAAAACTCAACATCAAATTTCAAGGCCATTCAAATAGTGCAAGATGGCTTCATTTAGATGAAACATGGCCGTTAAAACGATAATAGATGGCAAAAAAACTCAACATCAAATTTCAAGGCCATTCAAATAGTGCAATATGGCTTCATTTGGATGAAACATGGCCGTAACAACGATAATAGATGGCAACAAAATTCAAAATCAAATTTCAAGGACATTCAAATAGTGCAAGATGGCTCATTTGGATGAAACATGGCCGTAACAACGATAATAGATGGCAAAAAAACTCAACATCAAATTTTAAGTCCATTCAAATAGTGCAAGATGGCTTCATTTGGATGAAACATGGCCGTAACAACGATAATAGATGGCAACAAAATTCAACATCAAATTTCAAGGCCATTCAAATAGTGCCAGATGGCTTCATTTGGATGAAACATGGCCGTAACAACGATAATAGATGGCAAAAAAACTCAACATCAAATTTCAAGGCCATTCAAATAGTGCAATATGGCTTCATTTGGATGAAAAATGGCCGTAACAACAATAATAGATGGCAAAAAAACTCACGTCAAATTTCAAGGCCATTGAAATAGTGCATTATGGCTTCATTTGGATGAAACATGGCCGTAACAACGATAATAGATGGCAACAAAATTCAACATCAAATATCAAGGCCATTGAATTAGTGCGAGATGGCTTCATTTGGATGAAACATGGCCGTAACAACGATAATAGATGGCAACAAAATTCAACATCAAATTTCAAGGACATTCAAATAGTGCAAGATGGCTTCATTTGGATGAAACATGGCCGTAACAACGATAATAGATGGCAAAAAACTCAACATCAAATTTTAAGTCCTTTCAAATAGTGCAAGATGGCTTCATTTGGATGAAACATGGCCGTAACAACGATAATAGATGGCAACAAAATTTAACATCAAATTTCAAGGCCATTCAAATAGTGCAAGATGGCTTCATTTGGATGAAACATGGCCGTAACAACGATAATAGATGGCAACAAAATTCAACATCAAATTTCAAGACCATTCAAATAGTGCAAGATTGTTTCATTTGGATGAAACATGGCCGTAACAACGATAATAGATGGCAACAAAATTCTACATCAAATTTCAAAGTCATTGAATTAGTGCAAGATGGCTTCATTTGGATGAAACATGGCCGTAACAACGATAATAGATGGCAAAAAACTCAACATCAAATTTTAAATCCATTCAAATAGTGCAAGATGGCTTCATTTGGATGAAACATGGCCGTAACAACGATAATAGATGGCAACTAAATTCAACATCAAATTTCAATGCCATTGAATTAATGCAAGATGGCTTCATTTGGATAAAACATGGCCGTAACAACGATAATCTTCTTCTTCTTCTTTGGCTCAACAACCGATGTCGGTCAAGGCCTGCCTGTACCCACTCGTGGGCTTGGCTTTCAGTGACTAATTGATTCCCCCCCATTGCAGGATAGTCAATCCTACGTATGGCGGCGCGGTCTATTTGGGGATTGAACCCATGACGGGCATGTTGTTAAGTCGTACGAGCTGACGACTGTACTACGAGACCGGCTATACAACGATAATAGATGGCAACAAAATTCAACATCAAATTTCAAGGCCATTCAAATAGTGCAAGATGGCTTCATTTGGATGAAACATGGCCGTAACAACGATAATAGATGGCAACAAAATTCAACATCAAATTTCAAGGCCATTGCAATAGTGCAAGATGGCTTCATTTGGATGAAACATGGCCGTAACAACGATAATAGATGGCAACAAAATTCAACATTTTATTTCAAGGCCATTGAAATAAAGCAAGATGGCTTCATTTGGATGAAACATGGCCGTAACAACGATTATAGATGGCAACAAAATTCAACATCAAATTTCAAGGCAATTCAAATAGTGCAAGATGGCTTCATTTGGATGAAACATGGCCGTAACAACGATAATAGATGGCAACAAAATTCAACATCAAATTTCAAGGCCATTGCATTAGTGCAAGATGGCTTCATTTGGATGAAACATGGCCGTAACAACGATAATAGATGGCAACAAAATTCAACATCAAATTTCAAGGCCATTGCAATAGTGCAAGATGGCTTCATTTGGATGAAACATGGCCGTAACAACGATAATAGATGGCAACAAAATTCAACATTTAATTTCAAGGCCATTGAAATAAAGCAAGATGGCTTCATTTGGATGAAACATGGCCGTAACAACGATAATCGATGGCAACAAAATTCAACATCAAATTTCAAGGACATTCAAATAGTGCAAGATGGCTCATTTGGATGAAACATGGCCGTAACAACGATAATAGATGGCAACAAAATTCAACATCAAATTTCAAGGCCATTGCAATAGTGCAAGATGGCTTCATTTGGATGAAAAATGGCCGTAACAACGATAATAGATGGCAACAAAATTCAACATCAAATTTCAAGGCCATTGCAATAGTGCAAGATGGCTTCATTTGGATGAAAAATGGCCGTAACAACGATAATAGATGGCAACAAAATTCAACATTTAATTTCAAGGCCATTGCAATAGTGCAAGATGGCTTCATTTGGATGAAACATGGCCGTAACAACGATAATAGATGGCAACAAAATTCAACATTTAATTTCAAGGCCATTGAATTAAAGCAAGATGGCTTCATTTGGATGAAACATGGCCGTAACAACGATTATAGATGGCAAAAAATTCAACATCAAATTTCAAGGCCATTCAAATAGTGCAAGATGGCTCATTTGGATGAAACATGGCCGTAACAACGATAATAGATGGCAAAAAACTCAACATCAAATTTCAAGTCCTTTCACATAGTGCAAGATGGCTTCATTTGGATGAAACATGGCCGTAACAACGATAATAGATGGCAACAAAATTCAACATCAAATTTCAAGGCCATTGAATTAGTGCAAGATGGCTTCATTTGGATGAAACATGGCCGTAACAACGATAATAGATGGCAACAAAATTCAACATCAAATTTCAAGGCCATTCAAATAGTGCCAGATGGCTTCATTTGGATAAAACATGCCCGTAACAACAATAATAGATGGCAAAAAAACTCAACATCAAATTTCAAGGCCATTCAAATAGTGCAATATGGCTTCATTTGGATGAAAAATGGCCGTAACAACAATAATAGATGGCAAAAAAACTCACGTCAAATTTCAAGGCCATTGAAATAGTGCATTATGGCTTCATTTGGATGAAACATGGCCGTAACAACGATAATAGATGGCAACAAAATTCAACATCAAATTTCAAGGCCAATGAATTAGTGCGAGATGGCTTCATTTGGATGAAACATGGCCGTAACAACGATAATAGATGGCAACAAAATTCAACATCAAATTTCAAGGACATTCAAATAGTGCAAGATGGCTTCATTTGGATGAAACATGGCCGTAACAACGATAATAGATGGCAAAAAAACTCAACATCAAATTTTAAGTCCTTTCAAATAGTGCAAGATGGCTTCATTTGGATGAAACATGGCCGTAACAACGATGATAGATGGCAACAAAATTTAACATCAAATTTGAAGGCCATTCAAATAGTGCAAGATGGCTTCATTTGGATGAAACATGGCCGTAACAACGATAATAGATGGCAACAAAATTCAACATCAAATTTCAAGGCCATTGAATTAGTGCAAGATGGCTTCATTTGGATGAAACATGGCCGTAACAACGATAATAGATGGCAACAAAATTCAACATCAAATTTCAAGACCATTCAAATAGTGCAAGATGGTTTCATTTGGATGAAACATGGCCGTAACAACGATAATAGATGGCAACAAAATTCAACATCAAATTTCAAGGCCATTGAATTAGTGCAAGATGCCTTTATTTGGATGAAACATGGCCGTAACAACGATAATTTTTTTTTCTTTGGCACAACAACCACTCTTGGTCAAGAGCCTGCCAAGTATCCACTAGTGAAGTGAGCTTGGCTTTCAGTGACTTATTGTTACCATAGCAGGATAGTTGGTCCTACGTATGGGAGCACGGTCTATTTGGGGCTTGAACCCATGACGGTCATGTTGTTAAGTACGTTAACAACGATAATAGATGGCAACAAAACTCAACATCAAATTTCAAGGCCATTGAAATAGTGCAATATGGCTTCATTTGGATGAAACATGGCCGTAACAACGATTATAGATGGCAACAAAACTCAACATCAAATTTCAAGGCCATTCAAATAATGCAATATGGCTTCATTTGGATGAAACATGGCCGTAACAACGATAATAGATGGCAAAAAAACTGAACATCAAATTTCAAGGCCATTCAAATAGTGCGAGATGGCTTTATTTGGATGAAAAATGGCCGTAACAACGATAATAGATGGCAACAAAATTCAACATCAAATTAAAAGACCATTCAAATAGTGCAAGATGGCTTCATTTGGATTAAACATGGCCGTAACAACGATAATAGATGGCAACAAAATTCAACATCAAATTTCAAGGACATTCAAATAGTGCAAGATGGCTCATTTGGATGAAACATGGCCGTAACAACGATAATAGATGGCAAAAAAACTCAACATCAAATTTCAAGGCCATTGAATTAGTGCAAGATGCCTTTATTTAGATGAAACATGGCCGTAACAACGATAATAGATGGCAACAAATTTCAACATCAAATTTCAAGGCCATTCAAATAGTGCAAGATGGCTTCATTTTAATGAAACATGGCCGTAACAACGATAATAGATGGCGAAAAAATTCAACATCAAATTTCAAGTACTTTCACTTAGTGCAAGATGGCTTCATTTGGATGAAACATGGCCGTAACAACGATAATTTTTTTTTCTTTGGCACAACAACCACTCTTGGTCAAGAGCCTGC
Organism: Anopheles arabiensis; assembly: GCF_016920715.1. NCBI lineage: Eukaryota > Metazoa > Arthropoda > Insecta > Diptera > Culicidae > Anopheles > Anopheles arabiensis. The sequence continues at coordinate 151,588 of NW_024412163.1, forward strand.
CAAGTATCCACTAGTGAAGTGAGCTTGGCTTTCAGTGACTTATTGTAACCATAGCAGGATAGTTGGTCCTACGTATGGGAGCACGGTCTATTTGGGGCTTGAACCCATGACGGGCATGTTGTTAAGTACGTTAACAACGATAATAGATGGCAACAAAATTCAACATCAAATTTCAAGGCCATTCAACTAGTGCGAGATGGCTTCATTTGGATGAAAAATGGCCGTAACAACGATAATAGATGGCGAAAAAACTCAACATCAAATTTCAAGGATATTCAAATAGTGCAAGATGGCTTCATTTGGATGAAACATGGTCGTAACAACGATAATAGATGGCAACAAAACTCAACATCAAATTTCAAGGCCATTCAAATAATGCAATATGGCATCATTTGGATGAAACATGGCCGTAACAAGGATACTAGATGGCAAAAAAACTCAACATCAAATTTCAAGGATATTCAAATAGTGCAAGATGGCTTCATTTGGATGAAACATGGCCGTAACAACGATAAAAGATGGCAACAAAACTCAACATCAAATTACAAGGCCATTGAATTAGTGCAAGTTGCCTTTATTTGGATGTAACATGGCCGTAACAACGATAATTTTTTTTTCTTTGGCACAACAACCACTGTCGGTCAAGGGCCTGCCAAGTACCCACTAGTGAAGTGAGCTTGGCTTTCAGTGACTTATTGTTACCATAGCAGGATAGTCAGTCCTACGTATGGGAGCACGGTCTATTCAGGGCTTGAACCCATGACGGGCATGTTGTTAAGTACGTTAACAACGATAATAGTTGGCAACAAAATTCAACATCAAATTTCAAGGCCATTGAAATAGTGCAAAATGGCTTCATTTGGATGAAACATGGCCGTAACAACGATAATAGATGGCAACAAACTCAACATCAAATTTCAAGGCCATTAAAATAGTGCAGTATGGCTTCATTTGGATGAAACATGGCCGTAACAACGATAATAGATGGCAACAAAACTCAACATCAAATTTCAAGGCCATCGAATTAGTGCAAGATGCCTTTATTTGCCTGTAAAATGGCCGTAACAACGATAATAGATGGCGAAAAAACTCAACATCAAATTTCAAGGATATTCAAATAGTGCAAGATGGCTTCATTTGGATGAAACATGGTCGTAACAACGATAATAGATAGCAACAAAACTCAACATCAAATTTCAAGGCCATTCAAATAATGCAATATGGCATCATTTGGATGAAACATGGCCGTAACAACGATAATAGATGGCAAAAAAACTCAACATCAAATTTCAAGGATATTCAAATAGTGCAAGATGGCTTCATTTGGATGAAACATGGCCGTAACAACTATAATAGATGGCAACAAAACTCAACATCAAATTACAAGGCCATTGAATTAGTGCAAGTTGCCTTTATTTGGATGTAACATGGCCGTAACAACGATAATTTTTTTTTCTTTGGCACAACAACCACTGTCGGTCAAGGGCCTGCCAAGTACCCACTAGTGAAGTGAGCTTGGCTTTCAGTGACTTATTGTTACCATAGCAGGATAGTCAGTCCTACGTATGGCAGCACGGTCTATTCAGGGCTTGAACCCATGACGGGCATGTTGTTAAGTACGTTAACAACGATAATAGATGGCAACAAAATTCAACATCAAATTTCAAGGCCATTGAAATAGTGCAAAATGGCTTCATTTGGATGAAACATGGCCGTAACAACGATAATAGATGGCAACAAACTCAACATCAAATTTCAAGGCCATTGAAATAGTGCAAAATGGTTTCATTTGGATGAAACATGGCCGTAACAACGATAATAGATGGCAACAAAACTCAACATCAAATTTCAAGGCCATTGAATTAGTGCGAGATGGCTTCATTTGGATGAAACATGGCCGTAACAACGATAATAGATGGCAACAAAATTCAACATCAAATTAAAAGACCATTCAAATAGTGCAAGATGGCTTCATTTGGATTAAACATGGCCGTAACAACGATAATAGACGGCAACAAAATTCAACATCAAATTTCAAGGCCATTGAATTAGTGCAATATGGCTTCATTTGGATGAAACATGGCCGTAACAACGATAATAGATGGCAACAAAACTCAACATCAAATTTCAAGGCCATTGAATTAGTGCAAGATGCCTTTATTTGGCTGTAAAATGGCCGTAACAACGATAATTTTTTTTTCTTTGGCACAACAACCACTGTTGGTCAAGGGCCTGCCAATTTTCCACTAGTGAAGTGAGCTTGGCTTTCAGTGACTTATTGTTACCATAACAGGATAGTTAGTCCTATGAATGGGAGCACGGTCTATTTGGGGCTTGAACCCATGACGGGCATGTTGTAAAGTACGTTAACAACGATAATAGATGGCAACAAAATTCAACATCAAATTTCAAGGCCATTGAAATAGTGCAAAATGGCTTCATTTGGATGAAACATGGCCGTAACAACGATAATAGATGGCAAAAAAACTGAACATCAAATTTCAAGGCCATTCAAATAGTGCAATATGACTTCATTTGGATGAAACATGGCCGTAACAACGATAATAGATGGCAAAAAAATTCAACATCAAATTTCAAGGACATTCAAATAGTGCAAGATGGCTTCATTTGGATGAAACATGACCGTAACAACGATAATAGATGGCAACAAAATTCAAAATCAAATTTCAAGGCCATTCAAATAGTGCCAGATGGCTTCATTTGGATAAAACATGCCCGTAACAACGATAATAGATGGCAAAAAAACTCAACATCAAATTTCAAGGCCATTCAAATAGTGCAATATGGCTTCATTTGGATGAAAAATGGCCGTAACAACAATAATAGATGGCAACAAAACTCACGTCAAATTTCAAGGCCATTGAAATAGTGCATTATGGCTTCATTTGGATGAAACATGGCCGTAACAACGATAATAGATGGCAACAAAATTCAACATCAAATTTCAAGGCCATTGCAATAGTGCAAGATGGCTTCATTTGGATGAAACATGGCCGTAACAACGATAATAGATGGCAACAAAATTCAACATCAAATTTCAAGGACATTCAAATAGTGCAAGATGGCTTCATTTGGATGAAACATGGCCGTAACAACGATAATAGATGGCAAAAAACTCAACATCAAATTTTAAGTCCTTTCAAATAGTGCAAGATGACTTCATTTGGATGAAACATGGCCGTAACAACGATGATAGATGGCAACAAAATTTAACATCAAATTTCAAGGCCATTCAAATAGTGCAAGATGGCTTCATTTGGATGAAACATGGCCGTAACAACGATAATAGATGGCAACAAAATTCAACATCAAATTTCAAGGCCATTGAATTAGTGCAAGATGGCTTCATTTGGATGAAACATGGCCGTAACAACGATAATAGATGGCAACAAAATTCAACATCAAATTTCAAGACCATTCAAATAGTGCAAGATTGTTTCATTTGGATGAAACATGGCCGTAACAACGATAATAGATGGCAACAAAATTCAACATCAAATTTCAAAGCCATTGAATTAGTGCAAGATGGCTTCATTTGGATGAAACATGGCCGTAACAACGATAATAGATGGCAAAAAAACTCAACATCAAATTTTAAATCCATTCAAATAGTGCAAGATGGCTTCATTTGGATGAAACATGGCCGTAACAACGATAATAGATGGCAACAAAATTCAACATCAAATTTCAATGCCATTGAATTAATGCAAGATGGCTTCATTTGGATAAAACATGGCCGTAACAACGATAATAGATGGCAACAAAATTCAACATCAAATTTCAAGGCCATTCAAATAGTGCAAGATGGCTTCATTTGGATGAAACATGGCCGTAACAACGATAATAGATGGCAACAAAATTCAACATCAAATTTCAAGGCCATTGAAATAAAGCAAGATGGCTTCATTTGGATGAAACATGGCCGTAACAACGATTATAGATGGCAACAAAATTCAACATCAAATTTCAAGGCAATTCAAATAGTGCAAGATGGCTTCATTTGGATGAAACATGGCCGTAACAACGATAATAGATGGCAACAAAATTCAACATCAAATTTCAAGGCCATTGCATTAGTGCAAGATGGCTTCATTTGGATGAAACATGGCCGTAACAACGATAATAGATGGCAACAAAATTCAACATCAAATTTCAAGGCCATTGCAATAGTGCAAGATGGCTTCATTTGGATGAAACATGGCCGTAACAACGATAATAGATGGCAACAAAATTCAACATTTAATTTCAAGGCCATTGAAATAAAGCAAGATGGCTTCATTTGGATGAAACATGGCCGTAACAACGATAATCGATGGCAACAAAATTCAACATCAAATTTCAAGGACATTCAAATAGTGCAAGATGGCTCATTTGGATGAAACATGGCCGTAACAACGATAATAGATGGCAACAAAATTCAACATCAAATTTCAAGGCCATTGCAATAGTGCAAGATGGCTTCATTTGGATGAAACATGGCCGTAACAACGATAATAGATGGCAACAAAATTCAACATCAAATTTCAAGGCCATTGCAATAGTGCAAGATGGCTTCATTTGGATGAAACATGGCCGTAACAACGATAATCGATGGCAACAAAATTCAACATTTAATTTCAAGGCCATTGCAATAGTGCAAGATGGCTTCATTTGGATGAAACATGGCCGTAACAACGATAATAGATGGCAACAAAATTCAACATTTAATTTCAAGGCCATTGAATTAAAGCAAGATGGCTTCATTTGGATGAAACATGGCCGTAACAACGATTATAGATGGCAACAAAATTCAACATCAAATTTCAAGGCCATTCAAATAGTGCAAGATGGCTCATTTGGATGAAACATGGCCGTAACAACGATAATAGATGGCAAAAAAACTCAACATCAAATTTCAAGTCCTTTCACATAGTGCAAGATGGCTTCATTTGGATGAAACATGGCCGTAACAACGATAATAGATGGCAACAAAATTCAACATCAAATTTCAAGGCCATTGAATTAGTGCAAGATGGCTTCATTTGGATGAAACATGGCCGTAACAACGATAATAGATGGCAACAAAATTCAACATCAAATTTCAAGGCCATTCAAATAGTGCCAGATGGCTTCATTTGGATAAAACATGCCCGTAACAACGATAATAGATGGCAAAAAAACTCAACATCAAATTTCAAGGCCATTCAAATAGTGCAATATGGCTTCATTTGGATGAAAAATGGCCGTAACAACGATAATAGATGGCAAAAAAACTCACGTCAAATTTCAAGGCCATTGAAATAGTGCATTATGGCTTCATTTGGATGAAACATGGCCGTAACAACGATAATAGATGGCAACAAAATTCAACATCAAATTTCAAGGCCATTGAATTAGTGCGAGATGGCTTCATTTGGATGAAACATGGCCGTAACAACGATAATAGATGGCAACAAAATTCAACATCAAATTTCAAGGACATTCAAATAGTGCAAGATGGCTTCATTTGGATGAAACATGGCCGTAACAACGATAATAGATGGCAAAAAAACTCAACATCAAATTTTAAGTCCTTTCAAATAGTGCAAGATGGCTTCATTTGGATGAAACATGGCCGTAACAACGATGATAGATGGCAACAAAATTTAACATCAAATTTCAAGGCCATTCAAATAGTGCAAGATGGCTTCATTTGGATGAAACATGGCCGTAACAACGATAATAGATGGCAACAAAATTCAACATCAAATTTCAAGGCCATTGAATTAGTGCAAGCTGGCTTCATTTGGATGAAACATGGCCGTAACAACGATAATAGATGGCAAAAAACTAAACATCAAATTTCAAGGCCATTCAAATAGTTCAATATGACTTCATTTGGATGAAACATGGCCGTAACAACGATAATAGATGGCAAAAAAATTCAACATCAAATTTCAAGGACATTCAAATAGTGCAAGATGGCTTCATTTGGATGAAACATGGCCGTAACAACGATAATAGATGGCGAAAAAACTCAAAATCCAATTTCAAGGCCATTCAAATAATGCAATATGGCTTCATTTGGATGAAACATGGCCGTAACAACGATAATAGATGGCAACAAAACTCAACATCAAATTTCAAGGCCATTCAAATAATGCAATATGGCATCATTTGGATGAAACATGGCCGTAACAACGATAATAGATGGCAAAAAAACTCAACATCAAATTTCAAGTCCTTTCACATAGTGCAAGATGGCTTCATTTGGATGAAACATGGCCGTAACAACGATAATAGATGGCAACAAAACTCAACATCAAATTTCAAGGCCATCGAATTAGTGCAAGATGCCTTTATTTGCCTGTAAAATGGCCGTAACAACGATAATAGATGGCAACAAAATTCAACATCAAATTTCAAGGCCATTGAAATAGTGCAAAATGGTTTCATTTGGATGAAACATGGCCGTAACAACGATAATAGATGGCAACAAAATTCAACATCAAATTTCAAGGCCATTGAATTAGTGCGAGATGGCTTCATTTGGATGAAACATGGCCGTAACAACGATAATAGATGGCAACAAAATTCAACATCAAATTAAAAGACCATTCAAATAGTGCAAGATGGCTTCATTTGGATTAAACATGGCCGTAACAACGATAATAGACGGCAACAAAATTCAACATCAAATTTAAAGGCCATTGAATTAGTGCAATATGGCTTCATTTGGATGAAACATGGCCGTAACAACGATAATAGATGGCAACAAAACTCAACATCAAATTTCAAGGCCATTGAATTAGTGCAAGATGCCTTTATTTGGCTGTAAAATGGCCGTAACAACGATAATTTTTTTTTATTTGGCACAACAACCACTCTTGGTCAAGAGCCTGCCAAGTATCCACTAGTGAAGTGAGCTTGGCTTTCAGTGACTTATTGTTACCATAGCAGGATAGTTGGTCCTACGTATGGGAGCACGGTCTATTTGGGGCTTGAACCCATGACGGGCATGTTGTTAAGTACGTTAACAACGATAATAGATGGCAACAAAATTCAACATCAAATTTCAAGGCCATTCAAATAGTGCAAGATGGCTTCATTTGGATAAAACATGGCCGTAACAACGATAATAGATGGCAAAAAACTCAACATCAAATTTCAAGGCCATTCAAATAGTGCAAGATGGCTTCATTTGGATGAAACATGGCCGTAACAACGATAATAGATGGCGAAAAAACTCAAAATCCAATTTCAAGGCCATTCAAATAATGCAATATGGCTTCATTTGGATGAAACATGGCCGTAACAACGATAATAGATGGCAACAAAACTCAACATCAAATTTCAAGGCCATTCAAATAATGCAATATGGCATCATTTGGATGAAACATGGCCGTAACAACGATAATAGATGGCAAAAAAACTCAACATCAAATTTCAAGGATATTCAAATAGTGCAAGATGGCTTCATTTGGATGAAACATGGCCGTAACAACGATAATAGATGGCAACAAAACTCAACATCAAATTTCAAGGCCATCGAATTAGTGCAAGATGCCTTTATTTGCCTGTAAAATGGCCGTAACAACGATAATAGATGGCAACAAAATTCAACATCAAATTTCAAGGCCATTGAAATAGTGCAAAATGGTTTCATTTGGATGAAACATGGCCGTAACAACGATAATAGATGGCAACAAAATTCAACATCAAATTTCAAGGCCATTGAATTAGTGCGAGATGGCTTCATTTGGATGAAACATGGCCGTAACAACGATAATAGATGTCAACAAAATTCAACATCAAATTTCAAGGCCATTCAAATAGTGCAAGATGGCTTCATTTGGATTAAACATGGCCGTAACAACGATAATAGACGGCAACAAAATTCAACATCAAATTTAAAGGCCATTGAATAAGTGCAATATGGCTTCATTTGGATGAAACATGGCCGTAACAACGATAATAGATGGCAAAAAAACTCAACATCAAATTTAAAGGCCATTGAATAAGTGCAATATGGCTTCATTTGGATGAAACATGGCCGTAACAACGATAATAGATGGCAAAAAAACTCAACATCAAATTTCAAGGCCATTGAATTAGTGCAAGATGCCTTTATTTGGCTGTAAAATGGCCGTAACAACGATAATTTTTTTATTTGGCACAACAACCACTCTTGGTCAAGAGCCTGCCAAGTATCCACTAGTGAAGTGAGCTTGGCTTTCAGTGACTTATTGTTACCATAGCAGGATAGTTGGTCCTACGTATGGGAGCACGGTCTATTTGGGGCTTGAACCCATGACGGGCATGTTGTTAAGTACGTTAACAACGATAATAGATGGCAACAAAATTCAACATCAAATTTCAAGGCCATTCAAATAGTGCAAGATGGCTTCATTTGGATGAAACATGGCCGTAACAACGATAATAGATGGCGAAAAAACTCAAAATTCAATTTCAAGGCCATTCAAATAATGCAATATGGCTTCATTTGGATGAAACATGGCCGTAACAACGATAATAGATGGCAACAAAACTCAACATCAAATTTCAAGGCCATTCAAATAATGCAATATGGCATCATTTGGATGAAACATGGCCGTAACAACGATAATAGATGGCAAAAAAACTCAACATCAAATTTCAAGGATATTCAAATAGTGCAAGATGGCTTCATTTGGATGAAACATGGCCGTAACAACGATAATAGATGGCAACAAAACTCAACATCAAATTTCAAGGCCATCGAATTAGTGCAAGATGCCTTTATTTGCATTTTTTATTGCCTGTAAAATGGCCGTAACAACGATAATAGATGGCAACAAAATTCAACATCAAATTTCAAGGCCATTGAAATAATGCAAAATGGTTTCATTTGGATGAAACATGGCCGTAACAACGATAATAGATGGCAACAAAATTCAACATCAAATTTCAAGGCCATTGAATTAGTGCGAGATGGCTTCATTTGGATGAAACATGGCCGTAACAACGATAATAGATGGCAACAAAATTCAACATCAAATTAAAAGACCATTCAAATAGTGCAAGATGGCTTCATTTGGATTAAACATGGCCGTAACAACGATAATAGACGGCAACAAAATTCAACATCAAATTTAAAGGCCATTGAATTAGTGCAATATGGCTTCATTTGGATGAAACATGGCCGTAACAACGATAATAGATGGCAACAAAACTCAACATCAAATTTCAAGGCCATTGAATTAGTGCAAGATGCCTTTATTTGGCTGTAAAATGGCCGTAACAACGATAATTTTTTTTTATTTGGCACAACAACCACTCTTGGTCAAGAGCCTGCCAAGTATCCACTAGTGAAGTGAGCTTGGCTTTCAGTGACTTATTGTTACCATAGCAGGATAGTTGGTCCTACGTATGGGAGCACGGTCTATTTGGGGCTTGAACCCATGACGGGCATGTTGTTAAGTACGTTAACAACGATAATAGACGGCAACAAAATTCAACATCAAATTTAAAGGCCATTCAAATAGTGCAATATGGCTTCATTTGGATGAAACATGGCCGTAACAACGATAATAGATGGCAACAAAACTCAACATCAAATTTCAAGGCCATTGAATTAGTGCAAGATGCCTTTATTTGGCTGTAAAATGGCCGTAACAACGATATTTTTTTTTTATTTGGCACAACAACCACTCTTGGTCAAGAGCCTGCCAAGTATCCACTAGTGAAGTGAGCTTGGCTTTCAGTGACTTATTGTTACCATAGCAGGATAGTTGGTCCTACGTATGGGAGCACGGTTTATTTGGGGCTTGAACCCATGACGGGCATGTTGTTAAGTACGTTAACAACGATAATAGATGGCAACAAAATTCAACATCAAATTTCAAGGCCATTCAAATAGTGCAAGATGGCTTCATTTGGATGAAACATGGCCGTAACAACGATAATAGATGGCAACAAACTCAACATCAAATTTCAAGGCCATTCAAATAGTGCAAGATGGCTTCATTTGGATGAAACATGGCCGTAACAACGATAATAGATGGCGAAAAAACTCAAAATCCAATTTCAAGGCCATTCAAATAATGCAATATGGCTTCATTTGGATGAAACATGGCCGTAACAACGATAATAGATGGCAACAAAACTCAACATCAAATTTCAAGGCCATTCAAATAATGCAAGATGGCATCATTTGGATGAAACATGGCCGTAACAACGATAATAGATGGCAAAAAAACTCAACATCAAATTTCAAGGATATTCAAATAGTGCAAGATGGCTTCATTTGGATGAAACATGGCCGTAACAACGATAATAGATGGCAACAAAACTCAACATCAAATTTCAAGGCCATTGAAATAGTGCAAGATGCCTTTATTTGGCTGTAAAATGGCCGTAACAACGATAATTTTTTTTTCTTTGGCACAACAACCACTCTTGGTCAAGAGCCTGCCAAGTATCCACTAGTGAAGTGAGCTTGGCTTTCAGTGACTTATTGTTACCATAGCAGGATAGTTGGTCCTACGTATGGGAGCACGGTCTATTTGGGGCTTGAACCCATGACGGGCATGTTGTTAAGTACGTTAACAACGATAATAGACGGCAACAAAATTCAACATCAAATTTAAAGGCCATTGAATTAGTGCAATATGGCTTCATTTGGATGAAACATGGCCGTAACAACGATAATAGATGGCAACAAAACTCAACATCAAATTTCAAGGCCATTGAATTAGTGCAAGATGCCTTTATTTGGTTGTAAAATGGCCGTAACAACGATAATTTTTTTTTATTTGGCACAACAACCACTCTTGGTCAAGAGCCTGCCAAGTATCCACTAGTGAAGTGAGCTTGGCTTTCAGTGACTTATTGTTACCATAGCAGGATAGTTGGTCCTACGTATGGGAGCACGGTCTATTTGGGGCTTGAACCCATGACGGGCATGTTGTTAAGTACGTTAACAACGATAATAGATGGCAACAAAATTCAACATCAAATTTCAAGGCCATTCAAATAGTGCAAGATGGCTTCATTTGGATGAAACATGGCCGTAACAACGATAATAGATGGCAACAAACTCAACATCAAATTTCAAGGCCATTCAAATAGTGCAAGATGGCTTCATTTGGATGAAACATGGCCGTAACAACGATAATAGATGGCGAAAAAACTCAAAATCCAATTTCAAGGCCATTCAAATAATGCAATATGGCTTCATTTGGATGAAACATGGCCGTAACAACGATAATAGATGGCAACAAAACTCAACATCAAATTTCAAGGCCATTCAAATAATGCAATATGGCATCATTTGGATGAAACATGGCCGTAACAACGATAATAGATGGCAAAAAAACTCAACATCAAATTTCAAGGATATTCAAATAGTGCAAGATGGCTTCATTTGGATGAAACATGGCCGTAACAACGATAATAGATGGCAACAAAACTCAACATCAAATTTCAAGGCCATTGAATTAGTGCAAGATGCCTTTATTTGGCTGTAAAATGGCCGTAACAACGATAATTTTTTTTTATTTGGCACAACAACCACTCTTGGTCAAGAGCCTGCCAAGTATCCACTAGTGAAGTGAGCTTGGCTTTCAGTGACTTATTGTTACCATAGCAGGATAGTTGGTCCTACGTATGGGAGCACGGTCTATTTGGGGCTTGAACCCATGACGGGCATGTTGTTAAGTACGTTAACAACGATAATAGACGGCAACAAAATTCAACATCAAATTTCAAGGCCATTGCAATAGTGCAAGATGGCTTCATTTGGATGAAAAATGGCCGTAACAACGATAATAGATGGCAACAAAATTCAACATCAAATTTCAAGGCCATTGCAATAGTGCAAGATGGCTTCATTTGGATGAAACATGGCCGTAACAACGATAATAGATGGCAACAAAATTCGACATTTAATTTCAAGGCCATTGCAATAGTGCAAGATGGCTTCATTTGGATGAAACATGGCCGTAACAACGATAATAGATGGCAACAAAATTCAACATTTAATTTCAAGGCCATTGAAATAAAGCAAGATGGCTTCATTTGGATGAAACATGGCCGTAACAACGATTATAGATGGCAACAAAATTCAACATCAAATTTCAAGGCCATTGAAATAGTGCAAGATGGCTCATTTGGATGAAACATGGCCGTAACAACGATTGTTGCGAAACGATTAAAAGAAGGAGAAAAATGTAGATATTTCGGTGTTGAAAAATCACAAATTTAGTTTTATTCTTCCTTCTTAATCTGTGGTGCAAATAAGAGCCCGAAGGCGTTCCCTTCGGCTGTATTTATACCGCTTCGTTTTCTCCCGCCATCGCCCTTTCCGTTAGCAATGGAGGGCACTGTAGCCCTACGTTGACCTTTGCCGCGGAACCCTACAAAGTCGTATCATGACGAGAAATTGTGTGGTTCTGCCAACGTAAACAAACGACGTTTTCACAACATTCTCCCCACCAGTGCGACGCTCACAAGCGTTACACTCTCTTTACGTTTGTTTCGTAACGCCTGTCAACTTTCCTGTCTGATCGACCTGTCACTCGCAATGAACCACGCGGTTCTATTGTTAAACGCGACTAGAATTGTGCATATTTTACATTGTCTTTTCCCCAGGTGTTCTAAATAAATTGGTCGCCTCGTAATCTGATCGCCAGATTGCGACTGGACTGCTTTATACAGTCAAACTCGGGTTTCGTCCCGTCGGCCGCGCCGATACAGTTCCCTCTCTCGCTACTCCTGTCTCGCTCCACTGTTCTGGCAGGTATTGTATACGTATACAGCTGTACGGGAGCGTGGTGCTTTTTATCCATCTGGTCCATATCGTTCCCACCTTCACTTTTAGGTCGTCCGGGGAAAACCACACTACCAGCGACGAATCATTTCGGTTTTCCGCCAATTTGCTGTCGTCGACGCTGTCGTGAAGTGACGGAAATAGTAAACGGACCTGCAATGGATCTTTAAAGAAACGGGAAAGCGCTCCAAACAGCTCTAGCAACCCGCGGATTAATATTACTGTGTAAGAAAGTGCATAGCTTGCACAATTCCAACCGCCAGAAATGCAACCCCTTACCAGTTTCTTACCACCATTTGCTTTTCTATCTCGTTTAAGTATCACCGCGCTTGTCTCGCGGTTGCAAGGAAGCTGTAGTTCATTGTCCCTCCGGAACAATGTTGGGCTGGGGCAAATTTGCTGCAGTGTTGCGAAGTGCGGACGGACACCTTGTTCCCGTTTTGTTTCGATTCCTTTCGTATCGCACGGGAAGTATTTCTGTATAGAGTTATCCGTGACCTTATTTCCTTTACGTTTGCAGATGCCGCCATGGCGGTCATTGCTTGCGACATCAGCAACAAGGGCATTTGAGAAACAAGGACCAAACACCGTCCATCCTAGCCTGGTCTTAACCGCGATCGGTTCATGTATGTCACCCTCGATGCATCGCGACGGCTTCCCTAGGTAAACATTATCCATGCCGATAATGATGCGCGGCACTATTCCGCTGTAGGACGAGATTTTAAGCCCTTTGAGGTGCGGATACTCCTCGCTCAACTTTTGAACCGACAGCGTCTGCGCTGGAAGTTCGAGTTTTTTCAGGGTATGCACCGTTGGCAGGTTGTATATCGAAGCACCTTTGCTTATACCCGATACTCGCAGCGATAACTCCAAAGAGCTGACTTCGTTGCGGGTCGTGTTATCAGTCCACTTCAAACTGACTGGGTGCAATTTACCGTCCATACCCAGCTCGTCTATCAGCTCACGATCAACGAATGTCGCCGATGAACCTTCATCAAGGAACGCGAAGGTCTTTACCGAGCCCTTCTCGCCGTGCACTATTATGGGAACATATCGGAAAAGCGTGTTAGTGTTAGTGATGAAGTGAGTGTTTACCGAGTGTTGCGTGCTATTGCTCGATCTTGGTGTTTCATCTTCACAGTGAAGTAGTGTATGATGGTTTTCCTGGCAGCTCTCTCTTTGGCAACGTGTCCTCACGAAACATGCACCCCTGTGTGTTCCGAGGCAGGTGCTACACATGCCATGTTTGTTTACATACGCACGGCGTTCTCGGATCGTGAGTTCACAAAACCTGGCACAATCAGTCAGTGTGCGGCACGAGTCGTGACAAAGTTTACATGTCCTGGTGACGTGAACATTCAAGTGATGGTTGTTCATTGGTGGTTTTCGAGCTGGCTGTGATCGTGATTGTTCAACGTGGAGATTCCTTTCGAAAGGGTTTACTTCCGTGCTCGCGGCAATCGCTATCTCTGTGAACCACTTTCCAAACTCTACGACGGACTTTCTTGGTAATTTCATCTTGTGACGTGCCCACTCTAGGCGTCTTTCTGCTGGTAGTTTTGCAACAAGTTCTTTCAGCAGTGTCACATTACAATCGTACTCTTTTAGTCCGGAAGCTTTTATTGTTGCACACATTTTGCGCACCGCCTTCCCGAAGATTGCCAGTGACTCTAGGCGCTCCGATCTAACTGGTGGCAGCCTTCTAACCTTTTCCACTAAACTGTCCACTATCAGATCTGGCCGGCCATACTCCGACCGTAGGATGTCTAAAACATCCGCCAAACCGTCAGGTAGCAATAGGAGATGGTCCACGGACTCCAATGCCGGTCCCTTAAGTGCTCGTTGGAGGCGAATCAGGTTCTCCTCATCGGTGAAACCGCACGCCGCCGTGGATCGGTCATACGCTGTTATGAATAACGGCCATTGCTCTACCATCCCGGAAAATATAGGAAGCTCCTTGGGGGTATTTTCCCGCGCCGCCTTTTGGCTTGGCGTCAAGGATGCATCGACAAATGCGCTCTGTATAGAGGGTAGTTGCTTAACCGTGGAGTTGGTACTACATGGTGCCGCCATCGCCACTGCTCCAGCCCCACATGACTGGCCAAAATATTTGGTGCGGTGCACCTTAATGGAGTCCTCTACCGCACGTCTCCACTGCGTATACTCACGTTCCATTGCAGCGGCTTGTTCTACCGCCATGGTCCGGTCGTAATCCGGAGGGACGCTAGCCGACGTCGGAGTTGAGGGTTGATGACCTCGATCCGCTTTCGCCATCGCGCCATCACTCCGTTGTGATGCGACTGCTGCTACCCGCGTTGCACCTACCGTTGTCGGTCCGATTCCAACCGGAGTTGGTGTTGAACAACTCAAGCGGTCGCCGCCATCGCGATAAGCAGTAGCAGTGGCTCCTACGTGATCTGTTTCTCGCATCCAGATCTCCGTCTTTTCTGCGTATTCGCTTATCCGACTGTGGTGGTCAGAAATCTCTTCTTCCAGCTCCAGTTCGCAGAGCTGGAGCTCCAGCTCCTTCTGAGCCTTTTCCACCTCAAATTTCCTCCTTAGGATTTCGAGGCGCTTCTTCTTAACCTCCATGCCGTGGGATAAACTCGCGGATTGGGAGGCTGTCTCATCTTTTGCCGCATCTTCCACGACGCTCACGCGCCTTCCCGGGGAAATGTCGGACATTTCGCCTAGCTGCTGCTGTGGCTCTACCACTTCACAGCTTGCGTCCTGTTCTGCTCGTGCATCCATTTTCCGCAACCACGGGTTTTCACTGCCTGTCGAAAAGGGTCACTCGCGAATTTGTGCTGCTCCCAACGGTGAGACTTATACACGGTTGTTCCACGCGCGTATATTTTTTACGATTTCGACGACCACGGGATCGTTACACGACACTTTTTTCAACCGCACGGTGTATCACTAGACTCTCAACGAAGAGATTTATAAGTGTCTTCAGTGCGATTTCTGCGTAACACTTTGGTGAAGATTCACATACGCTAGTGTAGTTAACGAATAACCGAGTGAAATCCCGTACAGTGAAAGTAAATTTGTGAAATGTTGCGAAACGATTAAAAGAAGGAGAAAAATGTAGATATTTCGGTGTTGAAAAATCACAAATTTAGTTTTATTCTTCCTTCTTAATCTGTGGCGCAAATAAGAGCCCGAAGGCGTTCCCTTCGGCTGTATTTATACCGCTTCGTTTTCTCCCGCCATCGCCCTTTCCGTTAGCAATGGAGGGCACTGTAGCCCTACGTTGACCTTTGCCGCGGAACCCTACAAAGTCGTATCATGACGAGAAATTGTGTGGTTCTGCCAACGTAAACAAACGACGTTTTCACAACAACGATAATAGATGGCAAAAAAACTCAACATCAAATTTCAAGTCCTTTCACATAGTGCAAGATGGCTTCATTTGGATGAAACATGGCCGTAACAACGATAATAGATAGCAACAAAATTCAACATCAAATTTCAAGGCCATTGAATTAGTGCAAGATGGCTTCATTTGGATGAAACATGGCCGTAACAACGATAATAGATGGCAACAAAATTCAACATCAAATTTCAAGGCCATTGAATTAGTGCAAGATGCATTTATTTGGATGAAACATGGCCGTAAAAACGATAATTTTTTTTTTCTTTGGCACAACAACCACTCTTGGTCAAGAGCCTGCCAAGTATCCACTAGTGAAGTGAGCTTGGCTTTCAGTGACTTATTGTTACCATAGCAGGATAGTTGGTCCTACGTATGGGAGCACGGTCTATTTGGGGCTTGAACCCATGACGGGCATGTTGTTAAGTACGTTAACAACGATAATAGATGGCAACAAAATTCAACATCAAATTTCAAGGCCATTCAAATAGTGCAAGATGGCTTCATTTGGATGAAACATGGCCGTAACAACGATAATAGATGGCAACAAACTCAACATCAAATTTCAAGGCCATTCAAATTGTTGGAAACTGTTATAAGGCTCCAACAAACTGTCAGCTAAGGCGATGTTTTTGTGTATGTACATAAGCATAAAAAGGGAGAAAACCGCGCAAAATAGGAGAATTGCGATAAAAACATCCAAGAGCGAGGATTACGGAGAATAAAGAAAAAACTAATTTTTTGGTGCACCCTCAGTGCTTACCTAACAAATTCACTTTGTTCTCTTTTTTTTGGTTAGAGCGCCAGTTTCTAACATTCCAAAAAATTAGTTTGGAACACATCGACGCTTAAAACTAAATCGCAAATCGAAAAATATCGGTAGCCACCGAAGTACCGTTAGTGTTGAATCGCGCGCGTGATAAAAAGGAAAACGTTCACTAGGTCGAGTAGTGCAAACAGCATGGATTTCGTTCAGTATTTACACGGAGTGGAACGGGAGGCAAACATTCCCGTAGCGAGTCGGACGACAGGACGCAATAGTTACTTCACATCGTCATTTGGCTCTCTCTTAATGTGTGAAGCTGTAGCAGAATCTTCGCGTGAGGCGGGCACGAGCAGGTGCGTCACGGGCCGTGACGCGACACCAAAAATGCAGGTGCGGGACCACATCGCGACAGATTCGATCCATGAATCCAAGGCTGCAATAATGACTACCGGCAACGTAGATGACACCTTTTCCAACTATCGGGACGTAGCGTATCGTGTCTATCGGGAATTGGTGCTTCAATTTACGCAAGCGGAAGCGTTGCGTCTGCAAAACGCTGAGACCCAGCGTAAGATCCGCGAATCACACAAAAGACAGCAACGAATAAAGCAACTATAGCGTGAGTTAAATGATATACGTGAGCTTGAAAAGGATGAGGAACGGTGCCGGGCAACATATCGTTCGGATGCACCGTATACTGATCAATTTGGTCACGGGCATCACGAGCCGCACGGGGACATGTTCCGGGGTCAAACCCCTTCCCCGCCGTGTATTGACCTCGACCGCAATGATGGTGCGAATCGGACGCACGTCTGTGGCGACACAACTACACACACGTGCCCTGATAAACGTCATAACCGCGCGGTAATCCATAACACACACAATCTAGAATCGTCCACTAATACTACAAACGCGACATGGCTCACAAACACTGTCTTAGAAGACACGTACATCGAGGCTCATCACCGTTTCTGGCTGCGTCCTGCGGGGTTGAATGATGCTACAAGTGGCGGTGGGGCCACCTTTGAAAGACAGGAATTGATCGAGGAAAGCGAAGCTTTGGAACCATCGGAGTCAGGTGCTTACTCCGAACCCTGCGTTGCAATCGAGCTTGAGGATATCATGCCACGACTGAGCTTGAAAACATGGCCTGAAGAGCTGCAGCTAAGAGAACGAAGTACTGGAGGGGAGACATCCTCGCATGACGACTCGAACCATGTCCCACGTTCGTCAAGGAACGGAATTTCTATCCCGGAATCCAGAGAGATTGGGAGGATGGAGTCTTCTGTGTCATCGAGAAGGGATCCGGTCTGGTCGATCGTGAAGGATCTTGCCACTAAATGTAACCGGCTGCAGTGCAATATGGAACTATTTCATGGAAAAATAAACGGCTTGTGGCGGTATGTACGGCTGAAACAAAAATTTAATTTAATTTCAGCAACAGACAAAAGGACGTCAGGATACTTATGCCAAATCATTCGTGCGTATCGTGATACCATCCGGTGCTGGGAAACGTTTATAGACAGCTGTGCGAGTATGTATGTGCGGTCTGGTTGCAGAAGCTGTGAGCGATTGAATCATTGCGTACAGAGGAGAGGTGTGAGGTACAGAAGCGGGGAACGCACGGTACTCCGTACTGCGCTGATAGCTAATTCGCTAGGTAAAGTGAGAGGCGCCGTTACAAAAAGTTTGTGTGCAGCGAACAAATCCATGTGTGTAGTATGCGATCCACTTATGTGTGGAAACAGTTTTGATCAGTTTAGGCACACAACAATATCGAAATGAATTGTAACTCGTCTTTCTTGTTCAGCTACACGTGTAACCACGTTTATTTAGCGGAAGGTAAACAAACATTAGCTGACAGTCAGAATAGGAGTGTGACAACCGTTAATGTGGTCTAGTTCGGTGGTTAGAAAGAGAGCTAACTTTGTCGCACTGGAGGGGAGAATGTTCGAAACTGTTATAAGGCTCCAACAAACTGTCAGCTAAGGCGATGTTTTTGTGTATGTACATAAGCATAAAAAGGGAGAAAACCGCGCAAAATAGGAGAATTGCGATAAAAACATCCAAGAGCGAGGATTACGGAGAATAAAGAAAAAACTAATTTTTTGGTGCACCCTCAGTGCTTACCTAACAAATTCACTTTATTCTCTTTTTTTTGGTTAGAGCGCCAGTTTCTAACACAAATAATGCAATATGGCTTCATTTGGATGAAACATGGCCGTAAAAACAAGGCCATTGAATTACAAGGCCATTGAATTAGTGCAAGTTGCCTTTATTTGGATGAAACATGGCCGTAACAACGATAATTTGTTTTTTCTTTGGCACAACAACCACTGTCGGTCAAGGGCCTGCCAAGTATCCACTAGTGAAGTGAGCTTGGCTTTCAGTGACTTATTGTTACCATAGCAGGATAATCAGTCCTACGTATGGGAGCACGGTCTATTTGGGGCTTGAACCCATGACGGGCATGTTGTTAAGTACGTTAACAACGATAATAGATGGCAACAAAATTCAACATCAAATTTCAAGGCCATTGAAATAGTGCAAAATGGCTTCATTTGGATGAAACATGGCCGTAACAACGATAATAGATGGCAAAAAACTCAACATCAAATTTCAAGGCCATTCAAATAGTGCAATATGACTTCATTTGGATGAAACATGGCCGTAACAACGATAATAGATGGCAACAAAATTCAACATCAAATTTCAAGGACATTCAAATAGTGCAAGATGGCTTCATTTGGATGAAACATGACCGTAACAACGATAATAGATGGCAACAAACTCAACATCAAATTTCAAGGCCATTCAAATAGTGCAAGATGGCTTCATTTGGATGAAACATGGCCGTAACAACGATAATAGATGGCGAAAAAACTCAAAATTCAATTTCAAGGCCATTCAAATAATGCAATATGGCTTCATTTGGATGAAACATGGCCGTAACAACGATAATAGATGGCAACAAAACTCAACATCAAATTTCAAGGCCATTCAAATTATGCAATATGGCATCATTTGGATGAAACATGGCCGTAACAACGATAATAGATGGCAAAAAAACTCAACATCAAATTTCAAGGATATTCAAATAGTGCAAGATGGCTTCATTTGGATGAAACATGGCCGTAACAACGATAATAGATGGCAACAAAACTCAACATCAAATTTCAAGGCCATCGAATTAGTGCAAGATGCCTTTATTTGCCTGTAAAATGGCCGTAACAACGATAATAGATGGCAACAAAATTCAACATCAAATTTCAAGGCCATTGAATTAGTGCGAGATGGCTTCATTTGGATGAAACATGGCCGTAACAACGATAATAGATGGCAACAAAACTCAACATCAAATTTCAAGGCCATTGAATTAGTGCAAGATGCCTTTATTTGGCTGTAAAATGGCCGTAACAACGATAATTTTTTTTTCTTTGGCACAACAACCACTGTTGGTCAAGGGCCTGCCAATTATCCACTAGTGAAGTGAGCTTGGCTTTCAGTGACTTATTGTTACCAAAACAGGATAGTTAGTCCTACGAATGGGAGCACGGTCTATTTGGGGCTTGAACCCATGACGGGCATGTTGTAAAGTACGTTAACAACGATAATAGATGGCAACAAAATTCAACATCAAATTTCAAGGCCATTGAAATAGTGCAAAATGGCTTCATTTGGATGAAACATGGCCGTAACAACGATAATAGATGGCAAAAAACTCAACATCAAATTTCAAGGCCATTCAAATAGTGCAATATGACTTCATTTGGATGAAACATGGCCGTAACAACGATAATAGATGGCAACAAAATTCAACATCAAATTTCAAGGACATTCAAATAGTGCAAGATGGCTTCATTTGGATGAAACATGACCGTAACAACGATAATAGATGGCAACAAACTCAACATCAAATTTCAAGGCCATTCAAATAGTGCAAGATGGCTTCATTTAGATGAAACATGGCCGTAAAAACGATAATAGATGGCAAAAAAACTCAACATCAAATTTCAAGGCCATTCAAATAGTGCAATATGGCTTCATTTGGATGAAACATGGCCGTAACAACGATAATAGATGGCAACAAAATTCAAAATCAAATTTCAAGGACATTCAAATAGTGCAAGATGGCTCATTTGGATGAAACATGGCCGTAACAACGATAATAGATGGCAAAAAAACTCAACATCAAATTTTAAGTCCATTCAAATAGTGCAAGATGGCTTCATTTGGATGAAACATGGCCGTAACAACGATAATAGATGGCAACAAAATTCAACATCAAATTTCAAGGCCATTCAAATAGTGCCAGATGGCTTCATTTGGATAAAACATGCCCGTAACAACGATAATAGATGGCAAAAAAACTCAACATCAAATTTCAAGGCCATTCAAATAATGCAATATGGCTTCATTTGGATGAAAAATGGCCGTAACAACAATAATAGATGGCAAAAAAACTCACGTCAAATTTCAAGGCCATTGAAATAGTGCATTATGGCTTCATTTGGATGAAACATGGCCGTAACAACGATAATAGATGGCAACAAAATTCAACATCAAATTTCAAGGCCATTGAATTAGTGCGAGATGGCTTCATTTGGATGAAACATGGCCGTAACAACGATAATAGATGGCAACAAAATTCAACATCAAATTTCAAGGACATTCAAATAGTGCAAGATGGCTTCATTTGGATGAAACATGGCCGTAACAACGATAATAGATGGCAAAAAAACTCAACATCAAATTTTAAGTCCTTTCAAATAGTGCAAGATGGCTTCATTTGGATGAAACATGGCCGTAACAACGATGATAGATGGCAACAAAATTTAACATCAAATTTCAAGGCCATTGAAATAGTGTAAGATGGCTTCATTTGGATGAAACATGGCCGTAACAACGATAATAGATGGCAACAAAATTCAACATCAAATTTCAAGGCCATTGAATTAGTGCAAGATGGCTTCATTTGGATGAAACATGGCCGTAACAACGATAATAGATGGCAACAAAATTCAACATCAAATTTCAAGACCATTCAAATAGTGCAAGATGGCTTCATTTGGATGAAACATGGCCGTAAAAACGATAATAGATGGCAAAAAAACTCAACATCAAATTTTAAGTCCTTTCAAATAGTGCAAGATGGCTTCATTTGGATGAAACATGGCCGTAACAACGATAATAGATGGCAACAAAATTCAACATCAAATTTCAAAGCCATTGAATTAGTGCAAGATGGCTTCATTTGGATGAAACATGGCCGTAACAACGATAATAGATGGCAAAAAACTCAACATCAAATTTTAAATCCATTCAAATAGTGCAAGATGGCTTCTGTTGGCACGTTTGCCATGCGGTTTGTCAGCACATAAAATGTTTGTTTATAAAGATCGGTTGTCACTTGTCCATTATTCGCTTGTGAAATCGCCGTTACAAAAACCCGGAAATAAAATTAATTGTTTAGTGAATTCTAAAACTTGTTTAGTGAATTCTAAAGCAACAAATTTTAAAAATAGTCAGCATTCAAAGAATATTCGATCCGTTTGCAAATCTACATTGTGCAAGATGCCGAAAGCCGCGAAAGGACACGATTGCATTGCATGCGATCGCAAGAATAGTGCGTCGAATATGGTGCAGTGCGATAAGTGCAACGGATGGAGCCATTTCGACTGTGCAAATGTTTCGTGGAGCGTAAAAAACGAAAAGTGGTCATGTGAAAAGTGCAAAGCCGCGGAAAAGGTCGACGAGTATCATGCTGAAGGTGAAAGTAAAATGGTGCCCGGCAGTAAGCCTCAAGCTAGCTGCGATTTGGTTCATCAAGAAGAAACCAAAGCAGCCCATGGCGATGGCGATCAGGAGCCGACAAGGAAGCCAATCCACACCGAGCAGCAGGAAGCGACCGGGCGAGAATCCGAGCAACGAGCACCAGAACGTGGATCGCGCCACGCAGTTAGTGAAATGTCGAGAAGTTCATCCAAATGCACGTTGATGAAGCTTCTGACCGAGCAAAATGAAACGGTGAAGCGTCTCCTCGCGGAAAAGGAAAAGATGATGGCCGACCATTTGAAGCTGCAGATGGACTTGCAGCGTAGAATGGACGAACTCGAGAAACGGTCCAATCGGAGCGATGGAAAAAGTGCCTCTGAAATCTCATCGGTCGTTAGAGGTGAGATGAAGACCGCGAATTGGGTGCAAAAGCAAAATGCGTACTTACCACATGCCGCTAGCAGCTGGGAGCCCCAAGCAACTATGCAGGAACACCTTACACCTTCGACGAGTAACCAAGAAAGGTACAGTGATATGGTGAGAGACAAGTTGCACAGAGAGAGGACAGTGAACTGTCTGAGACCAACTGCAGATCAGATTGCAGCCAGACAAGCATGGCCACGAAAATTACCTGCGTTTAGCGGAACGCCTAGGGACTGGCCACGATTTTATAATAGCTACGTGGAGTCAACAGCAGCATGTGGATTTTCAAACGTGGAAAATCTAGCTAGACTGGAAGAGTGTTTGTTTGGCGCAGCACGGGATGTGGTTGAAGGCTGGTTGGATTCACCTTCATCCGTGCCGTTAGTAATTAAAACCCTCCAGCGTCTGTTTGGCAAACCATCCCTCGTGGTTACGGATATGGTGCAGAAAATCCGACAAGTGCATCCACCTAGACCCGAACGCTTGGACGACTTAATTACATTTGGGTTGGCTGTTCAACACTTATGCAGCCAGCTTAGTTCCGATGACCGAAAGCACTACTTAGCTAATCACGAGTTGCTGGAAGAGCTTGTCGATAAGCTACCAGCGTCAAGGCAGTTGGATTGGGCCACATACAAACGAGCAATCCAAGCCAAACGCCAAATAGAGCCTACGCTATATGAATTTGGCCTATTCATGGAAGACCTGGTAGAAAAGGCTAGCGATGTAACTAAGTACATTCCTCCTAAATCCAGCACGTCAAGGCCTGCAAGGAATCATGACCGTTCGCACGTCTTCCTACATGCACCAGCAACCAACAGCATCGAACAAGACAGGAATACCAGTCCTTCAAGCTTCACCTCAAGTGCTAGAAACCAACCACAAGGTCCAGAGAGAGTTTCCTATGGGACAGATGAATGTCTAGTCTGCCACGATCCAGCACATCGCGTTAAACACTGCGATAGCTTTAAACGCATGAGCCTTGAAGCACGACAAGCTACCGTGAGGAAATTCAAACTGTGCTATGTATGTTTGGGAATGCATGCGTCCAATCTATGCAGATCCAGATACGTCTGCCAAGTTTCGGGTTGTCGAGAACGACACCACACGCTACTTCACGAGGGTCCACCAGATTCCACACCCACGGTAGCTGACTGCAGAGTCCATCAGATGAAGGAGAAGCCGTCTGATACCTTATTCCGGATTGTGCCTGTTTCAGTATACAACGGCACAGTAACCGTCGAAACCTTGGCGTTCCTGGATGAAGGATCGTCTCTCACACTGGTGGAAGCAGCGTTAGCGGAACAACTTGGGCTGAAAGGGGATCCGGATCCGCTAGAGCTTCATTGGACTTCCGACGTCAAAAGGAATGAAGCTACTTCTGGTCGCGTCAGTCTGCAGATCTCGGCAAAAGGGGGTGAGCGGCGCTATTCAATAGCGGCCGCTCACACTATCAACAAGCTAAGTCTTCCACCACAAAACCCAAATTTAAAACATCTGATAAGAAACCTTTACTACTTGCAGGACATTCCACTTCTCACCGTCGACCACCCCGTTCCACAACTGCTCATCGGGTTAGCAGACGTAGAATTGCTAAAACCGCTGGAAACACGTTCGGGGCAGCCTGGAGAGCCGATCGCCGTTCGCAGTGCGCTAGGGTGGGCCATTTATGGAACGATAAATGCAAGTAATAAGGAGAGATGTCAAAGCGCTCATTATCACAACACCCATCTGATTGAGGATAGCCACCGATCCTCCAGCAACAAAGAAAACAATGATCAAGAACTGAACGAGACCATGCGGCAGTACTTTGCGTTAGAGGAAAGTGCTATGTGTTCCTTTAACAAGTTCCTGTCAGAACCTGAAGATGTGCGTAGGGCAAAAATAATATTAGAAACCACTACAACTAAGTGCAATGGCCGTTACACTACGGGCTTGTTGTGGAAAAGCGATGATTTCCGTTTTCCAGACAGTAAACCGATGGCGATGGCAAGGCTTCGATCCCTCGAGAGAAAGTTAGAAAAGGACCCAGACCTGAAAGAAAACGTACATAATCAGATACGATTGTATGTTGAAAAGGGTTTCGCACATAGGGCAGAGGAGTCTGAGTTGAACTCGGTCGAACAAAAAAGGGTCTGGTACTTACCGCTCAATGTAGTTGGGCATCCCCGAAAACCAGATAAAAAGCGTTTAGTGTGGGATGCAGCAGCCAAAGTAAGAGGAGTATCGTTGAACTCGGAGCTGTTGAAAGGGCCCGACCTGTTAGTGCAGCTGCCCACCGTTCTTTGCAAATTCCGCCAACGCCTGGTGGCATTTGGGGGAGACATTGAGAAAATGTTCCACCAAATCCGTATAAGAGAAGAGGACAAGCACTCACAAAGATTCCTCTTTCGTTTCGATCCAAACCATGAACCACAAACCTACATCATGGATGTCGCAACATTTGGAGCTTCTTGTTCTCCATGCTCAGCCCAGTATATAATGCACCGAAATGCGGAAGAACATGCCAACATATATCCAGAAGCGGCAGCCGCTATCAAACAAAGCACATACATGGACGACTACTTCGATAGTTGCGACACGTTGGAAGAGGCAATTAATAGGGCAAAACAAGTACGGCACATTCATGCGCAGGCTGGATTCAATATGAGAAACTGGGTGAGCAACAACAATGCTGTCCTCGAAGGTCTGGAAGAATCAACGAGCGATCGTGATCTGTTTATAAACTTCGGTCAAGAGGGTAAGCACCCACGCGTGCTTGGAATAATATGGGACCCCGTATCAGACTCATTCAAATTTTCTGCAAACTGGCATGAAGAGCTGAAACCATACATTGATGGCACCAAGAAGCCTACTAAGCGCATAGTTCTGCGAATCATCATGAGTCTGTTTGACCCATTGGGACTTGTGGCGCCAGTGCTCATCCATGGCAGAATGATGATGCAAGATCTCTGGCGTGATAACCTAAAATGGGATGATGAACTAAATGAAACACAGTATAACAAGTTTAAACGATGGACGGCACTACTTCCCAGTATCCATTCCCTAAGAATCCCGCGATGCTACTTTGGAGTGAACGCGTCAAACACACATGCTCCCCTACAATTGCACATTTTTACCGACGCTAGTGAGTTGGGGTACGGCTGTGCGGCCTACTTTAGAAAAGAGACTCCTAGCGGTATACGTTGTGCGCTGGTTATGGCACGAAGTAAAGTAGCCCCCTTACAACACCTGACGATCCCCAAGCTAGAATTACAGGCAGCGCTACTGGGCGCAAGACTAAAACGCATGGTATGCGACAGCCACGACCTGGAAATTAAAGCCACGTACTTCCACACAGATTCTGAAGTAGTGCTTTCGTGGATCAGAACACCTACCCATGAGCTAAAGCAGTTTGTAGCATGTCGAGTAGGCGAAATATTGTCACTATCAGACTCAAAGGAATGGAGACACGTCCCTACTAAAGAAAACCCTGCCGATTGTTTAACAAAGTGGGGGAAGGATACTATGATCGATCCACAAGGCAGATGGCTGAACGAGCCTGCGTTTCTGTATCTGAATGAGAACAACTGGCCTGCGCAAAAACCGATTGAAGCTACAAACCAGGAACGGAAAACATGCTACATCTCAGTGCATTCAAGCCCAGCGTCACCCCATAGAGAGCTAGTAGTAGATGCATTCAGAATTTCCAGTTGGAAAGTTTTAGTGCGAACTGTCGCAAATCTTTGGCGTTTCGTTTCCAATTGTCGGCGTAAAGCAAAAGGTCTGCCAATACAATCCCTCAAAGCCACCAAAAGGCAAATCGGCAGTATCAAACAAAAAATAGCAGCAGAACATACACCCCTAACCAGCGAAGAATACCAGAAAGCCGAACGATTTCTGCTGCAAAACGCACAGATGGATGCTTTTGAGAAAGAAGTTCAGGTGTTAGCTAAGTCCAACTCGACTCACGCCCCACGTACCACTCAGAATGAAACCGCACCTCAAGTACCACGCAATAGTACGCTTTATGGCTTAACCCCCTTTTTAGATGAGTTTGGGATCCTGCGAATCGATGGGCGCACAGCCAAAGCTCATCACATTCCCTTCGATACAAGATACCCCATCATTCTACCGAAAACACACTACGTTACAACACTTATTTTGAGGGAGTATCATCAACGCTTTGGTCACGCTAACAACGAGACTGTGGTAAACGAAGTACGGCAACGTTTCTACCTAAAACACCTGCGATCCAGCGTGGCCAGAATCGCCAAAAACTGTCAACGATGCAAAATCAAGAAGACGCAACCATTACAGCCACGAATGGCACCGTTGCCAGAAGCAAGGCTTACTCCATATGTACGTCCGTTTTGTAAAGTGGGAGTAGATTATTTAGGGCCGATCGAGGTGGTTAATTCGAGGCGCAAGGAAAAGCGTTACATTGCAGTATTCACCTGTTTAGTGACGAGAGCGGTGCATTTAGAAGTAGCGCACAGCCTTTCTACTGAAGCCTGCATTATGGCGATAAGACGTTTCGTTAGCAGACGCGGAGCTCCCAGCGAGATATTTTCCGACAACGGGACCAATTTCGTTGGAGCCAATAATGAACTCACGAAACAACTGGCGGACATCAACTACTCTTGTGCCGAAACATTCACCGGTGTTCAGACGAGATGGATATTTAATCCCCCTTCGGCACCCCATATGGGAGGCGCATGGGAACGGATGGTGCGAAGTGTTAAGGAAGCTATGCTAGCACTGGATGACGGTAGGAAACTGAACGACGAGATACTCCTAACCGCATTAGCCGATTCAGAAAGTCTGATCAACTCCCGACCGCTTACCTATATGCCGCAAAGCTCGTCAAATGCAGAAGCGCTTACACCCAACCACTTTCTGTTAGGGAGTTCGTGCGGAACCAAGGAGCAGCTGCGTCCCAACGTAGATTTAGCAGAAACACTAAGAAGCAGCTACAAACGATCTACAGCTTTAGCCGATGCGATGTGGGACCGTTGGTTGAAGGAGTATTTGCCAGCCCTGAACACTAGGTCCAAATGGCACGAAGATACGCGTCGGTTGAATGTTGGCGATCTTGTATTCATCGCTGAGGGTCCGCGGAAGAATTGGTTGAGGGCGAAGGTTGAGGAGACGATAGCCGGTAAAGACGGCAGAATAAGGCAGGTGGTAGTGCGGACGGCAAACGGCAAGTCACTAAAAAGACCAGTAGTTAAAATCGCTGTTCTTGATGTTGAGTGCGATTGCGATACAGTATAGGAAAGTTACCACCCTTCAAACACTTCATCTTTATCGTCACTGAGCAAACGCGCTATTTATTTAGTAAATCCTTGAAAGCGTAAAGGATTGACGGGGTGGAGTGTTGGCACGTTTGCCATGCGGTTTGTCAGCACATAAAATGTTTGTTTATAAAGATCGGTTGTCACTTGTCCATTCGCGATAATCCGGGCTGGTTATCAAACCGAGCACCAGGTGGCGTTAGACAGGAGGATAACACCGACAACAGAAGATAAACAGGGGGAGATAGAAACAAGGCGAGAGGGAAATGAAGTTACGTCCGATAGAGAGAGAGAGAAAGAGAGAGAGAGAGAATACAAGAAATTAGAAACTAGGTCACGGTCGAGAACAGGGGTCACCAAGGGTCATGCTATCTCGGTACGCAAAAAAAGGGCAGTACGCAAACGATCAGCTGAGAGACCGGAATATTTTTAAACCGCGCCTACACTCGAAAACCATTATTCGCTTGTGAAATCGCCGTTACAAAAACCCGGAATAAAATTAATTGTTTAGTGAATTCTAAAACTTGTTTAGTGAATTCTAAAGCAACAGCTTCATTTGGATGAAACATGGCCGTAACAACGATAATAGATGGCAACTAAATTCAACATCAAATTTCAATGCCATTGAATTAATGCAAGATGGCTTCATTTGGATAAAACATGGCCGTAACAACGATAATAGATGGCAACAAAATTCAACATCAAATTTCAAGGCCATTGAATTAGTGCAAGAGGGCTTCATTTGGATGAAACATGGCCGTAACAACGATAATAGATGGCAATAAAATTCAACATCAAATTTCAAGGCCATTCAAATAGTGCAAGATGGTTTCATTTGGATGA
Source organism: Anopheles arabiensis (assembly GCF_016920715.1). Classification (NCBI taxonomy): domain Eukaryota; kingdom Metazoa; phylum Arthropoda; class Insecta; order Diptera; family Culicidae; genus Anopheles; species Anopheles arabiensis. Next base: position 180,831 of record NW_024412163.1, read on the forward strand.
AACATGGCCGTAACAACGATAATAGATGGCAACAAAATTCAACATCAAATTTCAAGGCCATTCAAATAGTGCAAGATGGCTTCATTTGGATGAAACATGGCCGTAACAACGATAATAGATGGCAACAAAATTCAACATCAAATTTCAAGGCCATTGAATTAGTGCAAGATGGCTTCATTTGGATGAAACATGGCCGTAACAACGATAATAGATGGCAACAAAATTCAACATCAAATTTCAAGGCCATTGAATTAGTGCAAGATGGCTTCATTTGGATGAAACATGGCCGTAACAACGATAATAGATGGCAACAAACTCAACATCAAATTTCAAAGCCATTCACATAGAGCAAGATGGCTTCATTTGGATGAAACATGGCCGTAACAACGATAATAGATGGCAACAAAATTCAACATCAAATTTCAAGACCATTGGAATAGTGCAAGATGACTTCATTTGGATGAAACATGGCCGTAACAACGATAATAGATGGCAACAAAATTCAACATCAAATTTCAAGGCCATTGAAATAGTGCAATATGGCTTCATTTGGATGAAACATGGCCGTAACAACGATAATAGATGGCAACAAAATTCAACATCAAATTTCAAGGCCATTCAAATAGTGCAATATGGCTTCATTTGGATGAAACATGAAGCACTTTTTACGATCGTAACAACGATAATAGATGGCAACAAAATTCAACATCAATTTTCAAGGCCTTTGAAATAGTGCAAGATGGCTTCATTTGGATGAAACATGGCCGTAACAACGATAATAGATGGCAACAAAATTCAACATCAAATTTCAAGGCCATTGAAATAAAGCCAGATGCCTTTATTTGGATGAAACATGGCCGTAACAACGATAATAGATGGCAACAAACTCAACATCAAATTTCAAGGCCATTCTAGTAGTGCAAGATGGCTTCATTTGGATGAAACATGGCCGTAACAACGATAATAGATGGCAACAAAACTCAACATCAAATTTCAAGGCCATTGAATCAGTGCAAGATGGCTTCATTTGGATAAAACATGGCCGTAACAACGATAATAGATGGCAACAAAATTCAACATCAAATTTCAAGGCCATTGAATAAGTGCAAGATGGCTTCATTTGGATGAAACATGGCCGTAACAACGATAATAGATGGCAACAAAACTCAACATCAAATTTCAAGGCCATTCAAATAGTGCAAGAAGGCTTCATTTGGATGAAACATGGCCGTAACAACGATAATAGATGGCAACAAAATTCAACATCAAATTTCAAGGCCATTGAAATAAAGCAAGACGGGTTCATTTGGATGAAACATGGCTGTAACAACTATAATAGATGGCAACAAACTCAACATCAAATTTCAAGGACATTCAAATAGTGCAATATGGCTTCATTTGGATGAAACATGGCCGTAACAACGATAATAGATGGCAACAAAATTCAACATCAAATTTCAAGGACATTGAAATAGTGCAAGATGGCTTAATTTGGATGAAAATGGCCGTAACAACGATAATAGATGGCAAAAAAACTCAACATCAAATGTCAAGGCCATTCTTATATAGCAAGATGGCTTCATTTGGATGAAACATGGCCGTAACAACGATAATAGATGGCAACAAACTCAACATCAAATTTCAAGGCCATTGCAATAGTGCAAGATGGCTTCATTTGGATAAAACATGGCCGTAACAACGATAATAGATGGCAACAAAATTCAACATCAAATTTCAAGGCCATTGAATTAGTGCAAGATGCCTTTATTTGGATGAAACATGGCCGTAACAACGATAATAGATGGCAACAAAATTCAACATCAAATTTCAAGGCCATTCAAATAGTGCAAGATGGCTTCATTTGGATGAAACAAGACCGTAACAACGATAATAGATGGCAAAAAAACTCAACATCAATTATTAAGTCCATTCATAAAGTGCAAGATGGCTTCATTTGGATGAAACATGGCCGTAACAACGATGATAGATGGCAACAAACTCAACATCAAATTTCAAGGCCATTCAAATAGTGCAGGATGGCTTCATTTGGATGAAACATGGCCGTAACAACGATAATAGATGGCAAAAAAACTCAACATCAAATTTCAAGGCCATTCAAATAGTGCAATATGACTTCATTTGGATGAAAAATGGCCGTAACAACGATAATAGATGGATTAATAATAATTAATAATAATAGATGGCAACAAAATTCAACATCAAATTTCAAAGACATTCATATAGTGCAAGATGGCTTCATTTGGATGAAACATGGCCGTAACAACGATAATAGATGGCAACAAAATTCAACATCAAATTTCAAGGCCATTGAATTAGTGCAAGATGGCTTCATTTGGATGAAACATGGCCGTAACAACGATAATAGATGGCAACAAAATTCAACATCAAATTTCAAGGCCATTCAAATAGTGCAAGATGGCTTCATTTGGATAAAACATGGCCGTAACAACGATAATAGATGGCAAAAAACTCAACATCAAATGTCAAGGCCATTCAAATAGTGCAAGATGGCTTCATTTGGATGAAACATGGCCGTAACAACGATGATAGATGGCAACAAACTCAACATCAAATTCAAGGCCATTGAATCAGTGCAAGATGGCTTCATTTGGATAAAACATGGCCGTAACAACAATAATAGATGGCAACAAAATTCAACATCAAATTTCAAGGGCATTGAATTAGTGCAAGATGGCTTCATTTGGATGAAACATGGCCGTAACAACGATAATAGATGGCAACAAATTTCAACATCAAATTTCAAAGACATTCAAATAGTGCAAGATGGCTTCATTTGGATGAAACATGGCCGTAACAACGATAATAGATGGCAACAAAATTCAACATCAAATTTCAAGGCCATTCAAATAGTGCAAGATGGCTTCATTTGGATGAAACATGGCCGTAACAACGATAATAGATGGCAAAAAAACTCAACATCAAATGTCAAGGCCATTCAAATAGTGCAAGATGGCTTCATTTGGATGAAACATGGCCGTAACAACGATGATAGATGGCAACAAACTCAACATCAAATTCAAGGCCATTGAATCAGTGCAAGATGGCTTCATTTGGATAAAACATGGCCGTAACAACGATAATAGATGGCAACAAAATTCAACATCAAATGTCAAGGCCATTCAAATAGTGCAAGATGGCTTCATTTGGATGAAACATGGCCGTAACAACGATAATAGATGGCAACAAAATTCAACATCAAATTTCAAGGTCATACAAATAGTGCAATATGGCTCCATTTGGATGAAACATGGCCGTAACAACGATAATAGATGGCAACAAAATTCAACATCAAATTTCAAGGCCATTCAAATAGTGCAAGATGGCTTCATTTGGATGAAACATGGCCGTAACAACGATAATAGATGGCCAAAAAACTCAACATCAAATTTCAAGGCCATTGAATTAGTGTAAGTTGCCTTTATTTGGATGTAACATGGCCGTAACAACGATGATTTATTTTTTGTTCTTTGGCACAACAACCACTGTTGGTCAAGGGCCTGACAAGTACCCACTAGTGAAGTGAGCTTGGCTTTCAGTGACTTATTGTTACCATAGCAGGATAGTTAGTCCTACGTATGGGAGCAAGTTCTATTCAGGGGTTGAACCCATGACGGGCATGTTGTTAAGTACGTTAACAACGATAATAGATGGCAACAAAATTCAACATCAAATTTCAAGGCCATACAAATAGTGCAAGATGGCTTCATTTGGATGAAACATGGCCGTAACAACGATAATAGATGGCAAAAAAACTCAACATCAAATGTCAAGGCCATTCAAATAGTGCAAGATGGCTTCATTTGGATGAAACATGGCCGTAACAACGATAATAGATGGCAACAAAATTCAACATCAAATTTCAAGGACATTCAAATAGTGCAAGATGGCTTCATTTGGATGAAACATGGCCGTAACAACGATAATAGATGGCAAAAAAAACTCAACATCAAATTTCAAGGTCATACAAATAGTGCAATATGGCTCCATTTGGATGAAACATGGCCGTAACAACGATAATAGATGGCAACAAAATTCAACATCAAATTTCAAGGCCATTCAAATAGTGCAAGATGGCTTCATTTGGATGAAACATGGCCGTAACAACGATAATAGATGGCCAAAAAACTCAACATCAAATTTCAAGGCCATTGAATTAGTGTAAGTTGCCTTTATTTGGATGTAACATGGCCGTAACAACGATGATTTATTTTTTGTTCTTTGGCACAACAACCACTGTTGGTCAAGGGCCTGACAAGTACCCATTAGTGAAGTGAGCTTGGCTTTCAGTGACTTATTGTTACCATAGCAGGATAGTTAGTCCTACGTATGGGAGCAAGTTCTATTCAGGGCTTGAACCCATGACGGGCATGTTGTTAAGTACGTTAACAACGATAATAGATGGCAACAAAATTCAACATCAAATTTCAAGGCCATACAAATAGTGCAATATGGCTTCATTTGGATGAAACATGGCCGTAACAACGATAATAGATGGCAACAAAATTCAACATCAAATTTCAAGGCCATTCAAATAGTGCAAGATGGCTTCATTTGGATGAAACATGGCCGTAACAACGATAATAGATGGCCAAAAAACTCAACATCAAATTTCAAGGCCATTGAATTAGTGTAAGTTGCCTTTATTTGGATGTAACATGGCCGTAACAACGATGATTTATTTTTTGTTCTTTGGCACAACAACCACTGTTGGTCAAGGGCCTGACAAGTACCCACTAGTGAAGTGAGCTTGGCTTTCAGTGACTTATTGTTACCATAGCAGGATAGTTAGTCCTACGTATGGGAGCAAGTTCTATTCAGGGCTTGAACCCATGACGGGCATGTTGTTAAGTACGTTAACAACGATAATAGATGGCAACAAAATTCAACAGCAAATTTCAAGGCCATTCAAATAGTGCAAGATGGCTTCATTTGGATGAAACATGGCCGTAACAACGATAATAGATGGCAACAAAACTCAACATCAAATTTCAAGGCCATTGAAATAGTGCAAGATGGCTTCATTTGGATGTAACATGGCCGTAACAACGATAATTTATTTTTTTTTCTTTGGCACAACAACCACTGGTGGTCAAGGGCCTGACAAGTACCCACTAGTGAAGTGAGCTTGGCTTTCAGTGACTTATTGTTACCATAGCAGGATAGTTAGTCCTACGTATGGGAGCACGGTCTATTTGGGGCTTGAACCTATGACGGGCATGTTGTTAAGTACGTTAACAACGATAATAGATGGCAACAAACTCAACATCAAATTTCAAGGACATTCAAATAATGCAATATGGCTTCATTTGGATGAAACATGGCCGTAACAACGATAATAGATGGCAACAAACTCAACATGAAATTTCAAGGCCATTGAATAAGTGCATTATGGCTTCATTTGGATGAAACATGGCCGTAACAACGATAATAGATGGCAACAAAACTCAACATCAAATTTCAAGGCCATTCAAATAGTGCAAGATGGCTTCATTTGGATGAAACATGGCCGTAACAACGATAATAGATGGCAACAAAATTCAACATCAAATTTGAAGGCCATTGAAATATAGCAAGATGGCTTCATTTGGATGAAACATGGCCGTAACAACGATAATAGATGGCAAAAAAACTCAACATATAATTTCAAGGCCGTTCAAATAGTGCATTTTGGCTTCATTTGGATGAAACATGGCCGTAACAACGATAATAGATGGCAACAAAACTCAACATCAAATTTCAAGGCCATTCAAATAGTGCAAGATGGCTTCATTTGGATGAAACATGGCCGTAACAACGATAATAGATGGCGAAAAAACTCAACATCAAATTTCAAGGCCATTGAAATAGTGCAAGATGGCTTCATTTGGATGAAACATGGCCGTAACAACGATAATAGATGGCGAAAAAACTCAACATCAAATTTCAAGCCCATTGAATTAGTGCAAGATGGCTTCATTTGGATGAAACATGGCCGTAACAACGATAATAGATGGCAACAAAATTCAACATCAAATTTCAAGGCCATTCAAATAGTGCAAGATGGCTTCATTTGGATGAAACATGGCCGTCACAACGATAATAGATGGCAACAAAACTCAACATCAAATTTCAAGGCCATTCAAACAGTGCAAGATGGCTTCATTTGGATGAAACATGGCCGTAACAACGATAATAGATGGCAAAAAAACTCAACATCAAATTTCAAGGCCATCGAAATAGTGCAAGATGGCTTCATTTGGATGAAACATGGCCGTAACAACGATAATAGATGGCAACAAAATTCAACATCAAATTTGAAGGCCATTGAAATATAGCAAGATGGCTTCATTTGGATGAAACATGGCCGTAACAACGATAATAGATGGCAACAAAATTCAACATCAAATTTCAAGGCCGTTCAAATAGTGCATTATGGCTTCATTTGGATGAAACATGGCCGTAACAACGATAATAGATGGCAACAAACTCAACATCAATTATTAAGTCCATTCAAATAGTGCAAGATGGCTTCATTTGGATGAAACATGGCCGTAACAACGATGATAGATGGCAACAAAATTTAACATCAAATTTCAAGGCCATTCAAATAGTGCAAGATGGCTTCATTTGGATGAAACATGAAGCACTATTTACTATCGGAACAACGATAATAGATGGCAACAAAATTCGACATCAAATTTCAAGGCCATTCAAATAGTGCAAGATGGCTTCATTTGGATGAAACATGGCCGTAACAACGATAATAGATGGCGAAAAAACTCAACATCAAATTTCAAGGCCATTCAAATAGTGCAAGATGGCTGCATTTGGATGAAACATGGCCGTAACAACGATAATAGATGGCAACAAAATTCAACATCAAATTTCAAGGCCATTGAAATATAGCAAGATGGCTTCATTTGGATGAAACATGGCCGTAACAACGATAATAGATGGCAAAGAAACTCAACATCAATTATTTAGTCCATTGCAATAGTGCAAGATGGCTTCATTTGGGTGAAACATGGCCGTAACAACGATGATAGATGGCAAAAAACACTCAACATCAAATTTCAAGGCCATTGTAATAGTGCAAAATGGCTTTATTTGGATGAAACATGAAGCACTATTTACTATCGTAACAAGTATAATAGATGGCAACAAAATTCAACATCAAATTTCAAGGACATTCAAATAGTGCAAGATGGCTTCATTTGGATGAAACATGGCCGTAACAACGATAATAGATGGCAAAAACACTCAACATCAAATTTCAAGGCCATTCAAATAGTGCAATATGACTTCATTTGGATGAAACATGGCCGTAACAACGATAATAGATGGCAACAAAATTCAACATCAAATTTCAAGGTCATTCAAATAGTGCAATATGGCTTCATTTGGATGAAACATGGCCGTAACAACGATGATAGATGGCAACAAACTCAACATCAAATTCAAGGCCATTGAATCAGTGCAAGATGGCTTCATTTGGATAAAACATGGCCGTAACAACAATAATAGATGGCAACAAAATTCAACATCAAATTTCAAGGACATTCAAATAGTGCAAGATGGCTTCATTTGGATGAAACATGGCCGTAACAACGATAATAGATGGCAACAAAATTCAACATCAATTTTCAAGGCCATTCAAATAGTGCAAGATGGCTTCATTTGGATGAAACATGGCCGTAACAACGATAATAGATGGCAACAAAATTCAACATCAAATTTCAAGGACATTCAAATAGTGCAAGATGGCTTCATTTGGATGAAACATGGCCGTAACAACGATCATAGATGGCAACAAAATTCAACATCAAATTTCAAGGCCATTCAAATAGTGCAAGATGGCTTCATTTGGATGAAACATGGCCGTAACAACGATAATAGATGGCAACAAAATTCAACATCAAATTTCAAGGTCATTCAAATAGTCCAAGATGGCTTCATTTGGATGAAACATGGCCGTAACAACGATAATAGATGGCAACAAAATTCAACATCAAATTTCAAGGCCATTCAAATAGTGCAATATGGCTTCATTTGGATGAAACATGGCCGTAACAACGATGATAGATGGCAACAAACTCAACATCAAATTCAAGGCCATTGAATCAGTGCAAGATGGCTTCATTTGGATAAAACATGGCCGTAACAACAATAATAGATGGCAACAAAATTCAACATCAAATTTCAAGGACATTCAAATAGTGCAAGATGGCTTCATTTGGATGAAACATGGCCGTAACAACGATAATAGATGGCAACAAAATTCAACATCAATTTTCAAGGCCATTCAAATAGTGCAAGATGGCTTCATTTGGATGAAACATGGCCGTAACAACGATAATAGATGGCAACAAAATTCAACATCAAATTTCAAGGACATTCAAATAGTGCAAGATGGCTTCATTTGGATGAAACATGGCCGTAACAACGATAATAGATGGCAAAAAACACTCAACATCAAATTTCAAGGCCATTCAAATAGTGCAATATGACTTCATTTGGATGAAACATGGCCGTAACAACGATAATAGATGGCAACAAAATTCAACATCAAATTTCAAGGCCATTCAAATAGTGCAAGATGGCTTCATTTGGATGAAACATGGCCGTAACAACGATAATAGATGGCAAAAAACTCAACATCAAATTTCAAGGCCATTGAATTAGTGCAAGTTGCCTTTATTTGGATGTAACATGGCCGTAACAACGATAATTTATATTTTGTTCTTTGGCACAACAACCACTGTTGGTCAAGGGCCTGACAAGTACCCACTAGTGAAGTGAGCTTGGCTTTCAGTGACTTATTGTTACCATAGCAGGATAGTTAGTCCTACGTATGGGAGCACGGTCTATTTGGGGCTTGAACCCATGACGGGCATGTTGTTAAGTACGTAAACAACGATAATAGATGGCAACAAACTCAACATCAAATTTCAAGGACATTCAAATAATGCAATATGGCTTCATTTGGATGAAACATGGCCGTAACAACGATAACAGATGGCAACAAACTCAACATCAAATTTCAAGGTCATTGAAATAGTGCAAGATGGCTTCATTTGGATAAAACATGGCCGTAACAACGATAATAGATGGCAAAAAAATTCAACATGAAATTTCAAGGCCATTGAATTAGTGCAAGATGCCTTTATTTGGATGAAACCTGGCCGTAACAACGATAATAGATGGCAACAAAATTCAACATCAAATTTCAAGGCCATTCAAATAGTGCAAGATGGCTTCATTTGGATGAAACATGGCCGTAACAACGATAATAGATGGCAACAAAACTCAACATCAAATTTCAAGGCCATTGAAAAAGTGCAAGATGGCTTCATTTGGATGAAACATGGCCGTAACAACGATAATAGATGGCAACAAAATTCAACATCAAATTTCAAGGCCATTGAAATATAGCAAGATGGCTTCATTTGGATGAAACATGGCCGTAACAACGATAATAGATGGCAAAAAAACTCAACATTTAATTTCAAGGCCGTTCAAATAGTGCATTATGGCTTCATTTGGATGAAACATGGCCGTAACAACGATAATAGATGGCAACAAACTCAACATCAAATTTCAAGGACATTCAAATAATGCAATATGGCTTCATTTGGATGAAACATGGCCGTAACAACGATAAAAGAGGCAACAAACTCAACATCAAATTTAAAGGCCATTCAAATAGTGCAAGATGGCTTCATTTGGATAAAACATGGCCGTAACAACGATAATAGATGGCAACAAAATTCAACATGAAATTTCAAGGCCATTGAATTAGTGCAAGATGCCTTTATTTGGATGAAACCTGGCCGTAACAACGATAATAGATGGCAACGAAATTCGACATCAAATTTCAAGGCCATTCAAATAGTGCAAGATGGCTTCATTTGGATGAAACATGGCCGTAACAACGATAATAGATGGCAACAAAACTCAACATCAAATTTCAAGGCCATTCAAATAGTGCAAGATGGCTGCATTTGGATGAAACATGGCCGTAACAACGATAATAGATGGCAACAAAATTCAACATCAAATTTCGAGGCCATTGAATAAGTGCAAAATGGCTTCATTTGGATGAAACATGGCCGTAACAACAATAATAGATGGCAACAAACTCAACATCAAATTCAAGGCCATTGAATCAGTGCAAGATGGCTTCATTTGGATAAAACATGGCAGTAACAACAATAATAGATGGCAACAAAATTCAACATCAAATTTCAAGGCCATTGAATTAGTGCAAGTTGCCTTTATTTGGATGTAACATGGCCGTAACAACGATAATTTATATTTTGTTCTTTGGCACAACAACCACTGTTGGTCAAGGGCCTGACAAGTACCCACTAGTGAAGTGAGCTTGGCTTTCAGTGACTTATTGTTACCATAGCAGGATAGTTAGTCCTACGTATGGGAGCACGGTCTATTTGGGGCTTGAACCCATGACGGGCATGTTGTTAAGTACGTAAACAACGATAATAGATGGCAACAAACTCAACATCAAATTTCAAGGACATTCAAATAATGCAATATGCCTTCATTTGGATGAAACATGGCCGTAACAACGATAAAAGATGGCAACAAACTCAACATCACATTTCAAGGCCATTCAAATAGTGCAAGATGGCTTCATTTGGATAAAACATGGCCGTAACAACGATAATAGATGGCAACAAAATTCAACATCAAATTTCAAGGCCATTGAATTAGTGCAAGATGCCTTTATTTGGATGAAACATGGCCGTAACAACGATAATAGATGGCAACAAAATTCAACATCAAATTTCAAGGCCATTCAAATAGTGCAAGATGGCTTCATTTGGATGAAACATGGCCGTAACAACGATAATAGATGGCAACAAAACTCAACATCAAATTTCAAGGCCATTGAAAAAGTGCAAGATGGCTTCATTTGGATGAAACATGGCCGTAACAACGATAATAGATGGCAACAAAATTCAACATCAAATTTCAAGGCCATTGAAATATAGCAAGATGGCTTCATTTGGATGAAACATGGCCGTAACAACGATAATAGATGGCAAAAAAACTCAACATATAATTTCAAGGCCGTTCAAATAGTGCATTATGGCTTCATTTGGATGAAACATGGCCGTAACAACGATAATAGATGGCAACAAACTCAACATCAAATTTCAAGGACATTCAAATAATGCAATATGGCTTCATTTGGATGAAACATGGCCGTAACAACGATAAAAGATGGCAACAAACTCAACATCAAATTTCAAGGCCATTCAAATAGTGCAAGATGGCTTCATTTGGATAAAACATGGCCGTAACAACGATAATAGATGGCAACAAAATTCAACATCAAATTTCAAGGCCATTGAATTAGTGCAAGATGCCTTTATTTGGATGAAACCTGGCCGTAACAACGATAATAGATGGCAACGAAATTCGACATCAAATTTCAAGGCCATTCAAATAGTGCAAGATGGCTTCATTTGGATGAAACATGGCCGTAACAACGATAATAGATGGCAACAAAACTCAACATCAAATTTCAAGGCCATTTAAATAGTGCAAGATGGCTGCATTTGGATGAAACATGGCCGTAACAACGATAATAGATGGCAACAAAATTCAACATCAAATTTCGAGGCCATTGAATTAGTGCAAAATGGCTTCATTTGGATGAAACATGGCCGTAACAACAATAATAGATGGCAACAAACTCAACATCAAATTCAAGGCCATTGAATCAGTGCAAGATGGCTTCATTTGGATAAAACATGGCAGTAACAACAATAATAGATGGCAACAAAATTCAACATCAAATTTCAAGGCCATTGAATTAGTGCAAGATGGCTTCATTTGGATGAAACATGGCCGTAACAACGATAATAGATGGCAAAAAACTCAACATCAATTATTAAGTCCATTGAAATAGTGCAAGATGGCTTCATTTGGATGAAACATGGACGTAAAAACGATAATAGATGGCAACAAAATTTAACATCAAATTTCAAGGCCATTGAATCAGTGCAAGATGGCTTCATTTGGATGAAACATGGCCGTAACAACGATAATAGATGGCAACAAAATTCAACATCAAATTTCAAGGCCATTGAAATAAAGCAAGATGGTTCCATTTGGATGAAACATGGCCGTAACAACGATAATAGATGGCAACAAACTCAACATCAAATTTCAAGGACATTCAAATAGTGCAAGATGGCTTCATTTGGATGAAGCATGGCCGTAACAACGATAATAGATGGCAACAAAATTCAACATCAAATTTCAAGGCCATTGAATTAGTGCAAAATGGCTTCATTTGGATGAAACATGGCCGTAACAACGATAATAGATGGCAAAAAAACTCAACATCAAATTCAAGGCCATTGAATCAGTGCAAGATGGCTTCATTTGGATAAAACATGGCCGTAACGACAATAATAGATGGCAACAAAATTCAACATCAAATTTCAAGGCCATTGAATCAGTGCAAGATGGCTTCATTTGGATGAAACATGGCCGTAACAACGATAATAGATGGCAACAAAATTCAACATCAAATTTCAAGGACATTGAAATAGTGCAAAATGGCTTCATTTGGATGAATCATGGCCGTAACAACGATAATAGATGGCAAAAAAAACTCAACATCAAATGTCCAGGCCATTCACATAGAGCAAGATGGCTTCATTTGGATGAAACATGGCCGTAACAACGATAATAGATGGCAACAAAATTCAACATCACATTTCAAGACCATTGAATTAGTGCAAGATGGCTTCATTTGGAAGAAACATGGCAATAACAACGATAATAGATGGCAACAAAATTCAACATTTAATTTCAAGGTCATTGAAATAAAGCAAGATGGCTTCATTTGGATGAAACATGGCCGTAACAACGATAATAGATGGCAACAAAATTCAACATCAAATTTCAAGGCCATTCAAATAGTGCAAGATGGCTTCATTTGGATGAAACATGGCCGTAACAACTATAATAGATGGCAACAAAACTCAACATCAAATTTCAAGGCCATTCAAATAAAGCAAGATGGCTTCATTTGGATGAAACATGGCCGTAACAACGATAATAGATGGCAAAAAAACTCAACATCAATTATTTAGTCCATTGAAATAGTGCAAGATGGCTTCATTTGGATGAAACATGGCCGTAACAACGATGATAGATGGCAACAAAATTCAACATCAAATTTCAAGGCCATTGAAATAGTGCAAAATGGCTTCATTTGGATGAAACATGAAGCACTATTTACTATCATAACAAGGATAATAGATGGCAACAAAATTCAACATCAAATGTCAAGGCCATTCAAATAGTGCAAGATGGCTTCATTTGGATGAAACATGGCCGTAAAAACGATAATAGATGGCAACAAAATTTAACATCAAATTTCAAGGCCATTGAATTAGTGCAAAATGGCTTCATTTGGATGAAACATGGCCGTAACAACGATAATAGATGGCATCAAACTCAACATCAAATTCAAGGCCATGGAATCAGTGTAAGATGGCTTCATTTGGATAAAACATGGCCGTTCAACATCAAATTTCAAGGACATTCAAATAGTGCAAGATGGCTTCATTTGGATGAAACATGGCCGTAACAACGATAATAGATGGCAACAAAATTCAACATCAAATTTCAAGGACATTCAAATAGTGCAAGATGGCTTCATTTGCATGAAACATGGCCGTAACAACGATAATAGATGGCAACAAAATTCAACATCAAATTCAAGGCCATTGAATCAGTGCAAGATGGCTTCATTTGGATGAAACATGGCCGTTACAACGATAATTTATTTTTTTTTCTTTGGCACAACAACCACTGTTGGTCAAGGGCCTGACAAGTACCCACTAGTGAAGTGAGCTTGGCTTTCAGTGACTTATTGTTACCATAGCTGGATAGTTAGTCCTACGTATGGAAGCACGGTCTATTTGGGGCTTGAACCCATGACGGGCATGTTGTTAAGTACGTTAACAACGATAATAGATGGCAACAAACTCAACATCAAATTTCAAGGACATTCAAATAATGCAATATGGCTTCATTTGGATGAAACATGGCCGTAACAACGATAATAGATGGCAACAAACTCAACATCAAATTTCAAGGCCATTCAAAAAGTGCAAGATGGCTTCATTTGGATGAAACATGGCCGTAACAACGATAATAGATGTCAACAAAATTCAACATCAAATTTCAAGGCCATTCTAATAGTGCAAGATGGCTTCATTTGGATGAAACATGGCCGTAACAACGATAATAGATGGCAAAAAAACTCAACATCAAATTTCAAGGCCATTCAAATAGTGCAAGATGGCTTCATTTGGATGAAACATGGCCGTAACAACGATAATAGATGGCAAAAAAATTCAACATTTAATTTTAAGGACATTCAAATACTGCAAGATGGCTTCATTTGGATGAAACATGCCCGTAACAACGATGATAGATGGCAACAAAATTTAACATCAAATTTCAAGGCCATTCAAATAGTGCAAGATGGCTTCATTTGGATGAAACATGAAGCACTATTTACTATCGGAACAACGATAATAGATGGCAACAAAATTCGACATCAAATTTCAAGGCCATTTAAATAGTGCAAAATGGCTTGATTTGGATGAAACATGGCCGTAACAACGATAATAGATGGCAACAAACTCAACATCAAATTCAAGGCCATTGAATCAGTGCAAGATGGCTTCATTTGGATAAAACATGGCAGTAACAACAATAATAGATGGCAACAAAATTCAACATCAAATTTCAAGGCCATTGAATTAGTGCAAGATGGCTTCATTTGGATGAAACATGGCCGTAACAACGATAATAGATGGCAACAAAATTCAACATCAAATTTCAAGGACATTCAAATAGTGCAAGATGGCTTCATTTGGATGAAACATGGCCGTAACAACGATAATAAATGGCAACAAAAACTCAACATCAAATGTCCAGGCCATTCACATAGAGCAAGATGGCTTCATTTGGATGAAACATGGCCGTAACAACGATAATAGATGGCAACAAAATTCAACATTTAATTTCAAGGCCATTGAAATAGAGCAAGATGGCTTCATTTGGATGAAACATGGCCGTAACAACGATAATAGATGGCAACAAAATTCAACATCAAATTTCAAGGCCATTCAAATAGTGCAAGATGGCTTCATTTGGATGAAACATGGCCGTAACAACGATAATAGATGGCAACAAAACTCAACATCAAATTTCAAGGCCATTGAAATAAAGCAAGATGGCTTTATTTGGATGAAACATGGCCGTAACAACGATAATAGATGGCAACAAAATTCAACATCAAATTTCAAGGCCATTCAAATAGTGCAAGATGGCTTCATTTGGATGAAACATGGCCATAACAACGATAATAGATGGCAACAAACTCAACATCAAATTTCAAGGCCATTGAATTAGTGCAAGATGGCTTCATTTGGATGAAACATGGCCGTAACAACGATAATAGATGGCAAAAAAAATCAGCATATAATTTCAAGGACATTCAAATAGTGCAAGATGGCTTCATTTGGATGAAACATGGCCGTAACAACGATAATAGATGGCAACAAAATTCAACATCAAATTTCAAGGACATTCAAATAGTGCAAGATGGCTTCATTTGGATGAAACATGGCCGTAACAACGATAATAGATGGCGACAAAACTCAACATCAAATGTCCAGGCCATTCACATAGAGCAAGATGGCTTCATTTGGATGAAACATGGCCGTAACAACGATAATAGATGGCAACAAAATTCAACATCAAATTTCAAGGACATTCAAATAGTGCAAGATGGCTTCATTTGGATGAAACATGGCCGTAACAACGATAATAGATGGCAACAAAATTCAACATCAAATTTCAAGGCCATTGAATCAGTGCAAGATGGCTTCATTTGGATGAAACATGGCCGTAACAACGATAATAGATGGCAACAAAATTCAACATCAAATTTCAAGGCCATTCAAATAGTGCAAGATGGCTTCATTTGGATGAAACATGGCCGTAACAACGATAATAGATGGCAAAAAAACTCAACATCAAATTTCAAAGCCATTCAAATAGTGCAAGATGCCTTCATTTGGATGAAACATGGCCGTAACAACGATAATAGATGGCAAAAAAAATCAACATATAATTTCAAGGCCATTCAAATAGTGCAAGATGGCTTCATTTGGATGAAACATGGCCGTAACAACGATGATAGATGGCAACAAAATTCAACATCAAATTTCAAGGCCATTGAATTAGTGCAAAATGGCTTCATTTGGATGAAACATGGCCGTAACAACGATAATAGTTGGCAACAAAATTCAACATCAAATTTCAAGGCCATTGAATTAGTGCAAGATGGCTTCATTTGGATGAAACATGGCCGTAACAACGATAATAGATGGTAACAAAATTCAACATCAAATTTCAAGGACATTCAAATAGTGCAAGATGGCTTCATTTGGATGAAACATGGCCGTAACAACGATAATAGATGGCAAAAAAACTCAACATCAAATGTCCAGGCCATTCACATAGAGCCAGATGGCTTCATTTGGATGAAACATGGCCGTAACAACGATAATAGATGGCAACAAAATTTAACATCAAATTTCAAGACCATTGAATAAGTGCAAGATGGCTTCATTTGGATGAAACATGGCCGTAACAACGATAATAGATGGCAACAAAATTCAACATTTAATTTCAAGGCCATTGAAATAAAGCAAGATGGCTTCATTTGGATGAAACATGGCCGTAACAACGATAATAGATGCAACAAAATTCAACATCAAATTTCAAGGCCATTCAAATAGTGCAAGATGGCTTCATTTGGATGAAACATGGCCGTAACAACGATAATAGATGGCAACAAAACTCAACATCAAATTTCAAGGCCATTGAAATAAAGCAAGATGGCTTTATTTGGATGAAACATGGCCGTAACAACGATAATAGATGGTAACAAAATTCAACATCAAATTTCAAGGACATTCAAATAGTGCAAGATGGCTTCATTTGGATGAAACATGGCCGTAACAACGATAATAGATGGCAAAAAAACTCAACATCAAATTTCAAGGCCATTCAAATAGTGCAAGATGGCTTCATTTGGATGAAACATGGCCGTAACAACGATAATAGATGGCAAAAAAAATCAGCATATAATTTCAAGGACATTCAAATAGTGCAAGATGGCTTCATTTGGATGAAACATGGCCGTAACAACGATAATAGATGGCAAAAAAACTCAACATCAATTATTAAGTCCATTGAAATAGTGCAAGATGGCTTCATTTGGATGAAACATGGCCGTAACAACGATAATAGATGGCAACAAAATTCAACATCAAATTTCAAGGCCATTGAATCAGTGCAAGATGGCTTCATTTGGATGAAACATGGCCGTAACAACGATAATAGATGGCAACAAAATTCAACATCAAATTTCAAGGCCATTCAAATAGTGCAAGATGGCTTCATTTGGATGAAACATGGCCGTAACAACGATAATAGATGGCAAAAAAACTCAACATCAAATTTCAAGGCCATTCAAATAGTGCAAGATGGCTTCATTTGGATGAAACATGGCCGTAACAACGATAATAGATGGCAAAAAAAATCAACATATAATTTCAAGGCCATTCAAATAGTGCAAGATGGCTTCATTTGGATGAAACATGGCCGTAACAACGATGATAGATGGCAACAAAATTCAACATCAAATTTCAAGGCCATTGAATCAGTGCAAGATGGCTTCATTTGGATAAAACATGGCCGTAACAACAATAATAGATGGCAACAAAATTCAACATCAAATTTCAAGGCCATTAAATTAGTGCAAGATGGCTTCATTTGGATGAAACATGGCCGTAACAACGATAATAGATGGTAACAAAATTCAACATCAAATTTCAAGGACATTCAAATAGTGCAAGATGGCTTCATTTGGATGAAACATGGCCGTAACAACGATAATAGATGGCAAAAAAACTCAACATCAAATGTCCAGGCCATTCACATAGAGCAAGATGGCTTCATTTGGATGAAACATGGCCGTAACAACGATAATAGATGGCAACAAAATTCAACATCAAATTTCAAGACCATTGAATAAGTGCAAGATGGCTTCATTTGGATGAAACATGGCCGTAACAACGATAATAGATGGCAACAAAATTCAACATTTAATTTCAAGGCCATTGAAATAAAGCAAGATGGCTTCATTTGGATGAAACATGGCCGTAACAACGATAATAGATGCAACAAAATTCAACATCAAATTTCAAGGCCATTCAAATAGTGCAAGATGGCTTCATTTGGATGAAACATGGCCGTAACAACGATAATAGATGGCAACAAAATTCAACATCAAATTTCAAGGCCATTCAAATAGTGCAAGATGGCTTCATTTGGATGAAACATGGCCATAACAACGATAATAGATGGCAAAAAACTCAACATCAAATTTCAAGGCCATTGAAATAGTGCAAGATGGCTTCATTTGGATGAAACATGGCCGTAACAACAATAATAGATGGCAAAAAAAATCAGCATATAATTTCAAGGACATTCAAATAGTGCAAGATGGCTTCATTTGGATGAAACATGGCCGTAACAACGATAATAGATGGCAACAAAATTCAACATCAAATTTCAAGGACATTCAAATAGTGCAAGATGGCTTCATTTGGATGAAACATGGCCGTAACAACGATAATAGATGGCAACAAAACTCAACATCAAATGTCCAGGCCATTCACATAGAGCAAGATGGCTTCATTTGGATGAAACATGGCCGTAACAACGATAATAGACGCCAACAAAATTCAACATCAAATTTCAAGACCATTCAATAAGTGCAAGATGGCTTCATTTGGATGAAACATGGCCGTAACAACGATAATAGATGGCAACAATATTCAACATTTAATTTCAAGACCATTGAAATAAAGCAAGATGGCTTCATTTGGATGAAACATGGCCGTAACAACGATAATAGATGGCAACAAAATTCAACATCAAATTTCAAGGCCATTGCAATAGTGCAAGATGGCTTCATTTGGATGAAACATGGCCGTAACAACGATAATAGATGGCAACAAAATTCAACATCAAATTTCAAGGCAATTCAAATAGTGCAAGATGGCTTCATTTGGATGAAACATGGCCGTAACAACGATAATAGATGGCAACAAAATTCAACATCAAATTTCAAGGCCATTCAAATAGTGCAAGATGGCTTCATTTGGATGAAACATGGCCGTAACAACGATAATAGATGGCGAAAAAATTCAAAATCCAATTTCAAGGCCATTCAAATAGTGCAAGATGGCTTCATTTGGATGAAACATGGCCATAACAACGATAATAGATGGCAAAAAAACTCAACATCAAATTTCAAGGCCATTGAAATAGTGCAAGATGGCTTCATTTGGATGAAACATGGCCGTAACAACAATAATAGATGGCAAAAAAAATCAGCATATAATTTCAAGGACATTCAAATAGTGCAAGATGGCTTCATTTGGATGAAACATGGCCGTAACAACGATAATAGATGGCAACAAAATTCAACATCAAATTTCAAGGACATTCAAATAGTGCAAGATGGCTTCATTTGGATGAAACATGGCCGTAACAACGATAATAGATGGCAACAAAACTCAACATCAAATGTCAGGGCCATTCACATAGAGCAAGATGGCTTCATTTGGATGAAACATGGCCGTAATAACGATAATAGATGCCAACAAAATTCAACATCAAATTTCAAGACCATTCAATAAGTGCAAGATGGCTTCATTTGGATGAAACATGGCCGTAACAACGATAATAGATGGCAACAAAATTCAACATCAAATTTCAAGGCCATTCAAATAGAGCAAGATGGCTTCATTTGGATGAAACATGGCCGTAACAACGATAATAGATGCCAACAAAATTCAACATCAAATTTCAAGGACAATGTAATAGTGCATGATGGCTTCATTTGGATGAAACATGGCCGTAACAACGATAATAGATGGCAACAAAATTCAACATCAAATTTCAAGGCAATTCAAATAGTGCAAGATGGCTTCATTTGGATGAAACATGGCCGTAACAACGATAATAGATGGCAGCAAAATTCAACATCAAATTTCAAGGCCATTCAAATAGTGCAAGATGGCTTCATTTGGATGAAACATGGCCGTAACAACGATAATAGATGGCGAAAAAATTCAAAATCCAATTTCAAGGCCATTCAAATAGTGCAAGATGGCTTCATTTGGATGAAACATGGCCGTAACAACGATAATAGATGGCGAAAAAACTCAACATCAAATTTAAAATCCATTCAAATAGTGCAAGATGGCTTCATTTGGATGAAACATGGCCGTAACAACGATAATAGATGGCAACAAACTCAACATCAAATTTCAAGGCCATTCAAATAGTGCAAGATGGCTTCATTTGGATGAAACATGGCCGTAACAATGATAATAGATGGCAAAAAATTCAAAATCCAATTTCAAGGCCATTCAAATAATGCAATATGGCTTCATTTGGATGAAACATGGCCGTAACAACGATAATAGATGGCAAAAAAACTCAACATCAATTATTAAGTCCATTGAAATAGTGCAAGATGGCTTCATTTGGATGAAACATGGCCGTAACAACGATAATAGATGGCAACAAACTCAACATCAAATTTCAAGGCCATTCAAATAGTGCAAGATGGCTTCATTTGGATGAAACATGGCCGTAACAACGATAATAGATGGCAAAAAAATTCAACATCAATTATTAAGTCCATTGAAATAGTGCAAGATGGCTTCATTTGGATGAAACATGGCCGTAACAACGATAATAGATGGCAACAAAATTTAACATCAAATTTCAAGGCCATTGAATCAGTGCAAGATGGCTTCATTTGGATGAAACATGGCCGTAACAACGATAATAGATGGCAAAAAAATTCAACATCAAATTTCAAGGCCATTCAAATAGTGCAAGATGCCTTTATTTGGATGAAACATGGCCGTAACAACGATAATAGATGGCAACAAATTTCAACATCAAATTTCAAGGCCATTCAAATAGTGCAATATGGCTTCATTTGGATGAAACATGGCCGTAACAACGATAATAGATGGCAAGAAAATTCAACATCAAATTTCAAGACCATTCAAATAGTGCAAGATGCCTTTATTTGGATGAAACATGGCCGTAACAACGATAATAGATGGCAACAAAACTCAACATCAAATGTCAAGGCCATTCAAATAGTGCAAGATGGCTTCATTTGGATGAAACATGGCCGTAACAACGATAATAGATGGCAACAAATTTCAACATAAAATTTCAAGACCATTCAAATAGTGCAAGATGCCTTTATTTGGATGAAACATGGCCGTAACAACGATAATAGATGGCAACAAAATTCAACATCAAATTTCAAGGCAATTCAAACAGTTCAAGATGGCTTCATTTGGATAAAACATGGCCGTAACAACGATAATAGATGGCAACAAATTTCAACATCAAATTTCAAAGACATTCAAATAGTGCAAGATGCCTTTATTTGGATGAAACATGGCCGTAACAACGATAATAGATGGCAACAAAATTTAACATCAAATTTCAAGGCCATTCAAATAGTGCAAGATGGCTTCATTTGGATGAAACATGGCCGTAACAACAATAATAGATGGCAAAAAACTACACATCAAATTTCAAGGACATTCAAATAGTGCAAGATGGCTTCATTTGGATGAAACATGGCCGTAACAACGATAATAGATGTCAACAAAATTCAACATTAAATTTCAAGGCCATTCAAATAGTGCAAGAAGGCTTCATTTGGATGAAACATGGCCGTAATAACGATAATAGATGGCAACAAAATTCAACACCAAATTTCAAGGCCATTGATTTAGTGCATGATGCCTTTATTTGTATGAAACATGGCCGTAACAACGATAATAGATGGCAACAAAATTTAACATCAAATTTCAAGGCCATTCAAATAGTGCAAGATGGCTTCATTTGGATGAAACATGGCCGTAACAACGATAATAGATGGCAACAAAATTCAACATCAAATTTAAAGGCCATTCAAATAAAGCAAGATGGCTTCATTTGGATGAAACATGGCCGTAACAACGATAATAGATGTCAACAAAATTCAACATCAAATTTCAAGGCCATTCTAATAGTGCAAGATGGCTTCATTTGGATGAAACATGGCCGTAACAACGATAATAGATGGCAACAAAATTCAACATCAAATTTCAAGGCCATTCAAATAGTGCAAGATGGCTTCATTTGGATGAAACATGGCCGTAACAACGATAATAGATGGCAACAAAATTCAACATCAAATTTCAAGGACATTCAAATAGTGCAGATGGCTTCATTTGGATGAAACATGGCCGTAACAACGATAATAGATGGCAACAAAATTCAACATCAAATTTCAAGGCCATTCAAATAGTGCAAGATGGCTTCATTTGGATGAAACATGGCCGTAACAACGATAATAGATGGCAACAAAATTCAACATCAAATTTCAAGGACATTCAAATAGTGCATGATGGCTTCATTTGGATGAAACATGGCCGTAACAACGATAATAGATGGCAAAAAAATTCAACATCAAATTTCAAGGCCATTCAAATAGTGAAAGATGGCTTCATTTGGATGAAACATGGCCGTAACAACGATAATAGATGGCAACAAAATTCAACATCAAATTTCAAGGCCATTCAAATAGTGCAAGATGGCTTCATTTGGATAAAACATGGCCGTAACAACGATAATAGATGGCAAAAAAACTCAACATCAAATTTCAAGGCCATTGAATTGGTGAAAGTTGCCTTTATTTGGATGTAACATGGCCGTAACAACGATAATTTATTTTTTTTTCTTTGGCACAACAACCACTGGTGGTCAAGGGCCTGACAAGTACCCACTAGTGAAGTGAGCTTGGCTTTCAGTGACTTATTGTTACCATAGCTGGATAGTTAGTCCTACGTATGGAAGCACGGTCTATTTGGGGCTTGAACCCATGACGGGCATGTTGTTAAGTACGTTAACAACGATAATAGATGGCAACAAACTCAACATCAAATTTCAAGGACATTCAAATAATGCAATATGGCTTCATTTGGATGAAACATGGCCGTAACAACGATAATAGATGGCAACGACCTCAACATCAAATTTCAAGGCCATTCAAATAGTGCAAAATGGCTTCATTTGGATGAAACATGGCCGTAACAACGATAATAGATGGCAACAAAATTCAACATCAAATTTTAAATCCATTCAAATAAGCAAGATGGCTTCATTTGGATGAAACATGGCCGTAACAACGATAATAGATGGCAACAAAATTCAACATCAAATTTCAAGGCCATTCAAATAGTGCAAGATGGCTTCATTTGGATGAAACATGGCCGTAACAACGATAATAGATGGCAACAAAACTCAACATCAAATTTCAAGGCCATTGAAATAGTGCAAGATGGCTTCATTTGGATGAAACATGCCCGTAACAACGATAATAGATGGCAACGACCTCAACATCAAATTTCAAGGCCATTGAAATAAAGCAAGATGGCTTCATTTGGATGAAACATGGCCGTAACAACGATAATAGATGGCAACAAACTCAACATCAAATTTCAAGGCCATTGATTTAATGCATGATGCCTTTATTTGGATGAAACATGGCCGTAACAACGATAATAGATGGCAACAAACTCAACATCAATTATTAAGTCCATTCAAATAGTGCAAGATGGCTTCATTTGGATGAAACATGGCCGTAACAACGATGATAGATGGCAACAAAATTTAACATCAAATTTCAAGGCCATTCAAATAGTGCAAGATGGCTGCATTTGGATGAAACATGAAGCACTATTTCTTATCGGAACAACGATAATAGATGGCAAAAAAAATCAACATCAAATTTCAAGGCCATTCAAATAGTGCAAGATGGCTTCATTTGGATGAAACATGGCCGTAACAACGATAATAGATGGCGAAAAAACTCAACATCAAATTTCAAGGCCATTCAAATAGTGCAAGATGGCTGCATTTGGATGAAACATGGCCGTAACAACGATAATAGATGGCAACAAAATTCAACATCAACTTTCAAGGCCATTGAAATAAAGCAAGATGGTTTCATTTGGATGAAACATGGCCGTAACAACGATGATAGATGGCAACAAAATTCAACATCAAATTTCAAGGCCATTCAAATAGTGCAATATGGCTTCATTTGGATGAAACATGAAGCACTTTTTACTATCGTAACAACGATAATAGATGGCAACAAAATTCAACATCAAATTTCAAGACCATTCAAATAGTGCAAGATGCCTTTATTTGGATGAAACATGGCCGTAACAACGATAATAGATGGCAACAAAACTCAACATCAAATGTCAAGGCCATTCAAATAGTGCAAGATGGCTTCATTTGGATGAAACATGGCCGTAACAACGATAATAGATGGCAACAAATTTCAACATCAAATTTCAAGACCATTCAAATAGTGCAAGATGCCTTTATTTGGATGAAACATGGCCGTAACAACGATAATAGATGGCAACAAAATTTAACATCAAATTTCAAGGCCATTCAAATAGTGCAAGATGGCTTCATTTGGATAAAACATGGCCGTAACAACGATAATAGATGGCAACAAATTTCAACATCAAATTTCAAAGACATTCAAATAGTGCAAGATGCCTTTATTTGGATGAAACATGGCCGTAACAACGATAATAGATGGCAACAAAATTTAACATCAAATTTCAAGGTCATTCATATAGTGCAAGATGGCTTCATTTGGATGAAACATGGCCGTAACAACAATAATAGATGGCAAAAAACTACACATCAAATTTCAAGGACATTCAAATAGTGCAAGATGGCTTCATTTGGATGAAACATGGCCGTAACAACGATAATAGATGTCAACAAAATTCAACATTAAATTTCAAGGCCATTCAAATAGTGCAAGAAGGCTTCATTTGGATGAAACATGGCCGTAATAACGATAATAGATGGCAACAAAATTTAACATCAAATTTCAAGGCCATTGATTTAGTGCATGATGCCTTTATTTGTATGAAACATGGCCGTAACAACGATAATAGATGGCAACAAAATTTAACATCAAATTTCAAGGCCATTCAAATAGTGCAAGATGGCTTCATTTGGATGAAACATGGCCGTAACAACGATAATAGATGGCAACAAATTTCAACATCAAATTTCAAGGCCATTCAAATAGTGCAAGATGGCTTCATTTGGATGAAACATGGCCGTAACAACGATAATAGATGTCAACAAAATTCAACATCAAATTTCAAGGCCATTCTAATAGTGCAAGATGGCTTCATTTGGATGAAACATGGCCGTAACAACGATAATAGATGGCAACAAAATTCAACATCAAATTTCAAGGCCATTCAAATAGTGCAAGATGGCTTCATTTGGATGAAACATGGCCGTAACAACGATAATAGATGGCAACAAAATTCAACATCAAATTTCAAGGACATTCAAATAGTGCAGATGGCTTCATTTGGATGAAACATGGCCGTAACAACGATAATAGATGGCAACAAAATTCAACATCAAATTTCAAGGCCATTCAAATAGTGCAAGATGGCTTCATTTGGATGAAACATGGCCGTAACAACGATAATAGATGGCAACAAAATTCAACATCAAATTTCAAGGACATTCAAATAGTGCAAGATGGCTTCATTTGGATGAAACATGGCCGTAACAACGATAATAGATGGCAAAAAAACTCAACATCAAATTTCAAGGCCATTCAAATAGTGAAAGATGGCTTCATTTGGATGAAAAATGGCCGTAACAACGATAATAGATGGCAACAAAATTCAACATCAAATTTCAAGGCCATTCAAATAGTGAAAGATGGCTTCATTTGGATGAAACATGGCCGTAACAACGATAATAGATGGCAAAAAACTCAACATCAAATTTCAAGGCCATTGAATTAGTGCAAGATGGCTTCATTTGGATGTAACATGGCCGTAACAACGATAATTTATTTTTTCTTTGGCACAACAACCACTGGTGGTCAAGGGCCTGACAAGTACCCACTAGTGAAGTGAGCTTGGCTTTCAGTGACTTATTGTTACCATAGCAGGATAGTTAGTCCTACGTATGGAAGCACGGTCTATTTGGGGCTTGAACCCATGACGGGCATGTTGTTAAGTACGTTAACAACGATAATAGATGGCAACAAACTCAACATCAAATTTCAAGGACATTCAAATAATGCAATATGGCTTCATTTGGATGAAACATGGCCGTAACAACGATAATAGATGGCAACGACCTCAACATCAAATTTCAAGGCCATTCAAATAGTGCAAAATGGCTTCATTTGGATGAAACATGGCCGTAACAACGATAATAGATGGCAACAAAATTCAACATCAAATTTAAAGGCCATTCAAATAAAGCAAGATGGCTTCATTTGGATGAAACATGGCCGTAACAACGATAATAGATGGCAACAAAATTCAACATCAAATTTCAAGGACATTCAAATAGTGCAAGATGGCTTCATTTGGATGAAACATGGCCGTAACAACGATAATAGATGGCAACAAAACTCAACATCAAATTTCAAGGCCATTGAAATAGTGCAAGATGGCTTCATTTGGATGAAACATGCCCGTAACAACGATAATAGATGGCAACAAAATTCAACATCAAATTTCAAGGCCATTGAAATAGAGCAAGATGGCTTCATTTGGATGAAACATGGCCGTAACAACGATAATAGATGGCAACAAACTCAACATCAAATTTCAAGGCCATTGATTTAATGCATGATGCCTTCATTTGGATGAAACATGGCCGTAACAACGATAATAGATGGCAACAAACTCAACATCAATTATTAAGTCCATTCAAATAGTGCAAGATGGCTTCATTTGGATGAAACATGGCCGTAACAACGATGATAGATGGCAACAAAATTTAACATCAAATTTCAAGGCCATTCAAATAGTGCAAGATGGCTTCATTTGGATGAAACATGGCCGTAACAACGATAATAGATGGCAACAAATTTCAACATCAAATTTCAAGGCCATTCAAATAGTGCAAGATGGCTTCATTTGGATGAAACATGGCCGTAACAACGATAATAGATGTCAACAAAATTCAACATCAAATTTCAAGGCCATTCTAATAGTGCAAGATGGCTTCATTTGGATGAAACATGGCCGTAACAACGATAATAGATGGCAACAAAATTCAACATCAAATTTCAAGGCCATTCAAATAGTGCAAGATGGCTTCATTTGGATGAAACATGGCCGGAACAACGATAATAGATGGCAACAAAATTCAACATCAAATTTCAAGGACATTCAAATAGTGCAGATGGCTTCATTTGGATGAAACATGGCCGTAACAACGATAATAGATGGCAACAAAATTCAACATCAAATTTCAAGGCCATTCAAATAGTGCAAGATGGCTTCATTTGGATGAAACATGGCCGTAACAACGATAATAGATGGCAACAAAATTCAACATCAAATTTCAAGGACATTCAAATAGTGCAAGATGGCTTCATTTGGATGAAACATGGCCGTAACAACGATAATAGATGGCAAAAAACTCAACATCAAATTTCAAGGCCATTCAAATAGTGAAAGATGGCTTCATTTGGATGAAACATGGCCGTAACAACGATAATAGATGGCAACAAAATTCAACATCAAATTTCAAGGCCATTCAAATAGTGCAAGATGGCTTCATTTGGATAAAACATGGCCGTAACAACGATAATAGATGGCAACAAAACTCAACATCAAATTTCAAGGCCATTGAATTAGTGCAAGTTGCCTTTATTTGGATGTAACATGGCCGTAACAACGATAATTTATTTTTTTTTCTTTGGCACAACAACCACTGGTGGTCAAGGGCCTGACAAGTACCCACTAGTGAAGTGAGCTTGGCTTTCAGTGACTTATTGTTACCATAGCAGGATAGTTAGTCCTACGTATGGAAGCACGGTCTATTTGGGGCTTGAACCCATGACGGGCATGTTGTTAAGTACGTTAACAACGATAATAGATGGCAACAAACTCAACATCAAATTTCAAGGACATTCAAATAATGCAATATGGCTTCATTTGGATGAAACATGGCCGTAACAACGATAATAGATGGCAACGACCTCAACATCAAATTTCAAGGCCATTCAAATAGTGCAAAATGGCTTCATTTGGATAAAACATGGCCGTAACAACGATAATAGATGGCAACAAAATTCAACATCAAATTTAAAGGCCATTCAAATAGTGCCAAGATGGCTTCATTTGGATGAAACATGGCCGTAACAACGATAATAGATGGCAACAAAATTCAACATCAAATTTCAAGGCCATTCAAATAGTGCAAGATGGCTTCATTTGGATGAAACATGGCCGTAACAACGATAATAGATGGCAACAAAACTCAACATCAAATTTCAAGGCCATTGAAATAGTGCAAGATGGCTTCATTTGGATGAAACATGCCCGTAACAACGATAATAGATGGCAACAAAATTCAACATCAAATTTCAAGGCCATTGAAATAAAGCAAGATGGCTTCATTTGGATGAAACATGGCCGTAACAACGATAATAGATGGCAACAAACTCAACATCAAATTTCAAGGCCATTGATTTAATGCATGATGCCTTTATTTGGATGAAACATGGCCGTAACAACGATAATAGATGGCAACAAACTCAACATCAATTATTCAAGTCCATTCAAATAGTGCAAGATGGCTTCATTTGGATGAAACATGGCCGTAACAACGATGATAGATGGCAACAAAATTTAACATCAAATTTCAAGGCCATTCAAATAGTGCAAGATGGCTGCATTTGGATGAAACATGAAGCACTATTTCTTATCGGAACAACGATAATAGATGGCAAAAAAAATCAACATATAATTTCAAGGCCATTCAAATAGTGCAAGATGGCTTCATTTGGATGAAACATGGCCGTAACAACGATAATAGATGGCGAAAAAACTCAACATCAAATTTCAAGGCCATTTAAATAGTGCAAGATGGCTGCATTTGGATGAAACATGGCCGTAACAACGATAATAGATGGCAACAAAATTCAACATCAACTTTCAAGGCCATTGAAATAAAGCAAGATGGTTTCATTTGGATGAAACATGGCCGTAACAACGATAATAGATGGCAACAAACTCAACATCAAATTTCAAGGACATTCAAATAGTGCAAGATGGCTTCATTTGGATGAAGCATGGCCGTAACAACGATAATAGATGGCAACAAAATTCAACATCAAATTTCAAGGCCATTGAATTAGTGCAAAATGGCTTCATTTGGATGAAACATGGCCGTAACAACGATAATAGATGGCAACAAACTCAACATCAAATTCAAGGCCATTGAATCAGTGCAAGATGGCTTCATTTGGATAAAACATGACCGTAACAACGATAATAGATGGCAACAAAATTCAACATCAAATTTCAAGGCCATTCTAATAGTGCAAGATGGCTTCATTTGGATGAAACATGGCCGTAACAACGATAATAGATGGCAACAAAATTCAACATCAAATTTCAAGGCCATTCAAATAGTGCAAGATGGCTTCATTTGGATGAAACATGGCCGTAACAACGATCATAGATGGCAACAAAATTCAACATCAAATTTAGAGGCCATTCAAATAGTGCAAGATGGCTTCATTTGGATGAAACATGGCCGTAACAACGATAATAGATGGCAAAAAATTCAACATCAAATTTCAAGGCCATTGAAATAAAGCGCAAGATGGCTTCATTTGGATGAAACATGGCCGTAACAACGATGATAGATGGCAACAAAATTCAACATCAAATTTCAAGGCCATTGAAATAGTGCAAAATGGCTTCATTTGGATGAAACATGAAGCACTATTTACTATCGTAACAAGGATAATAGATGGCAACAAAATTCAACATCAAATTTCAAGGCCATTGAAATAGTGCAAGATGGCTTCATTTGGATGAAACATGGCCGTAACAACGATAATAGATGGCAAAAAAACTCAACATCAAATTTCAAGGCCATTGAAATAGTGCAAGATGACTTCATTTGGATGAAACATGGCCGTAACAACGCTAATAGATGGCAAAAAAACTCAACATCAGATGTCAAGGCCATTGAATTAGTGCAAAATGGCTTCATTTGGATGAAACATGGCCGTAACAACGATAATAGATCGCAAAAAAATTCAACATCAAATTTCAAGGCCATTCAAATAAAGCAAGATGCCTTTATTTGGATGAAACATGGCCGTAACAACGATAATAGATGGCAACAAAATTCAACATCAAATTTCAAGGACATTCAAATAGTGCAATATGGCTTCATTTGGATGAAACATGGCCGTAACAACGATAATAGATGGCAACAAAATTCAACATCAAATTTCAAGGCCATTCAAATAGTGCAAGATGGCTTCATTTGGATGAAACATGGCCGTAACAACGATAATAGATGGCAACAAAATTCAACATCAAATTTCAAGGACATTCAAATAGTGCAAGATGGCTTCATTTGGATGAAACATGGCCGTAACAACGATAATAGATGGCAAAAAAACTCAACATCAAATTTCAAGGCCATTGAATTAGTGCAAGTTGCCTTTATTTGGATGTAACATGGCCGTAACAACGATAATTTATTTTTTTTTCTTTGGCACAACAACCACTGTTGGTCAAGGGCCTGACAAGTACCCACTAGTGAAGTGAGCTTGGCTTTCAGTGGCTTATTGTTACCATAGCAGGATAGTTAGTCCTACGTATGGGAGCACGGTCTATTTGGGGCTTGAACCCATGACGGGCATGTTGTTAAGTACGTTAACAACGATAATAGATGGCAACAAACTCAACATCAAATTTTAATGACATTCAAATAGTGCAATATGGCTTCATTTCGATGAAACATGGCCGTAACAACGATAATAGATGGCAACACACTCAACATCAAATTTCAAGGCCATTCAAATAGTGCAAAATGGCTTCATTTGGATGAAACATGGCCGTAACAACGATAATAGATGGCAAAAAACTCAACATCAAATGTCCAGGCCATTCACATAGAGCAATATGGCTTCATTTGGATGAAACATGGCCGTAACAACGATAATAGATGGCAAAAAAACTCAACATCAAATTTCAAGGACATTCAAATAGTGCAAGATGGCTTCATTTGGATGAAACATGGCCGTAACAACGATAATAGATGGCAACAAAATTCAACATTTAATTTCAAGGCCATTCAAATAGTGCAAGATGGCTTCATTTGGATGAAACATGGCCGTAACAACGATAATAGATGGCAACACACTCAACATCAAATTTCAAGGCCATTCAAATAGTGCAAAATGGCTTCATTTGGATGAAACATGGCCGTAACAACGATAATAGATGGCAAAAAAACTCAACATCAAATGTCCAGGCCATTCACATAGAGCAAGATGGCTTCATTTGGATGAAACATGGCCGTAACAACGATAATAGATGGCAAAAAAATTCAACATCAAATTTCAAGGACATTCAAATAGTGCAAGATGGCTTCATTTGGATGAAACATGCCCGTAACAACGATAATAGATGGCAACAAAATTCAACATTTAATTTCAAGGCCATTGAATTAGTGCAAGATGGCTTCATTTGGATGAAACATGGCCGTAACAACGATAATAGATGGCAACAAAATTCAACATCAAATTTCAAGGCCATTCAAATAGTGCAAAATGGCTTCATTTGGATGAAACATGGCCGTAACAACGATAATAGATGGCAAAAAACTCAACATCAAATTTCAAGGCCATTCACATAGAGCAAGATGGCTTCATTTGGATGAAACATGGCCGTAACAACGATAATAGATGGCAAAAAATTCAACATCAAATTTCAAGGACATTCAAATAGTGCAAGATGGCTTCATTTGGATGAAACATGGCCGTAACAACGATAATAGATGGCAACAAAATTCAACATTTAATTTCAAGGCCATTCAAATAGTGCAAGATGGCTTCATTTGGATGAAACATGGCCGTAACAACGATAATAGATGGCAACACACTCAACATCAAATTTCAAGGCCATTCAAATAGTGCAAAATGGCTTCATTTGGATGAAACATGGCCGTAACAACGATAATAGATGGCAACAAAATTCAACATCAAATTTCAAGGCCATTCACATAGAGCAAGATGGCTTCATTTGGATGAAACATGGCCGTAACAACGATAATAGATGGCAACAAAATTCAACATCAAATTTCAAGGACATTCAAATAGTGCAAGATGGCTTCATTTGGATGAAACATGGCCGTAACAACGATAATAGATGGCAAAAAAAATCAGCATATAATTTCAAAGACATTCAAATAGTGCAAGATGGCTTCATTTGGATGAAACATGGCCGTAACAACGATAATAGATGGCAAAAAACTCAACATCAATTATTAAGTCCATTGAAATAGTGCAAGATGGCTTCATTTGGATGAAACATGGCCGTAACAACGATAATAGATGGCAACAAAATTTAACATCAAATTTCAAGGCCATTGAATCAGTGCAAGATGGCTTCATTTGGATGAAACATGGCCGTAACAACGATAATAGATGGCAACAAAATTCAACATCAAATTTCAAAGACATTCAAATAGTGCAAGATGACTTCATTTGGATGAAACATGGCCGTAACAACGATAATAGATGGCAAAAAAACTAAACATCAAATTTCAAGGCCATTCAAATAGTGCAAGATGGCTTCATTTGGATGAAACATGGCCGTAACAACGATAATAGATGGCAAAAAAAATCAACATATAATTTCAAGGCCATTCAAATAGTGCAAGATGGCTGCATTTGGATGAAACATGGCCGTAACAACGATAATAGATGGCAACAAAACTCAACATCAATTATTAAGTCCATTGAAATAGTGCAAGATGGCTTCATTTGGATGAAACATGGCCGTAACAACGATAATAGATGGCAACAAAATTTAACATCAAATTTCAAGACCATTGAATCAGTGCAAGATGGCTTCATTTGGATGAAACATGGCCGTAACAACGATAATAGATGGCAACAAAATTCAACATCAAATTTCAAGGACATTCAAATAGTGCAAGATGGCTTCATTTGGATGAAACATGGCCGTAACAACGATAATAGATGGATTAATAAAAATTAATAATAATAGATGGCAAAAAAACTCAACATCAAATTTCAAGGCCATTGAAAAAGTGCAATATGGCTTCATTTGGATGAAACATGGCCGTAACAACGATAATAGATGGCAAGAAAATTCAACATCAAATTTCAAGGCCATTCAAATAGTGCAAGATGCCTTTATTTGAATGAAACATGGCCGTAACAACGATAATAGATGGCAAAAAAACTCAACATCAAATGTCATGGCCATTCAAATAGTGCAAGATGGCTTCATTTGGATGAAACATGGCCGTAACAACGATAATAGATGGCAACAAAATTCAACATCAAATTTCAAGGCCATTGAAATAAAGCAAGATGGTTCCATTTGGATGAAACATGGCCGTAACAACGATAATAGATAGCAAAAAAACTCAACATCAAATTTCAAGGCCATTCAAATAGTGCAAGATGGCTTCATTTGGATGAAACATGGCCGTAACAACGATAATAGATAGCAAAAAAACTCAACATCAAATTTCAAGGCCATTCAAATAGTGCAAGATGGCTTCATTTGGATGAAACATGGCCGTAACAACGATAATAGATGGCAAAAAAACTCAACATCAAATTTCAAGGCCATTCAAATAGTGCAATATGACTTCATTTGGATGAAACATGGCCGTAACAACGATAATAGATGGATTTATAATAATTAATAATAATAGATGGCAAAAAAACTCAACATCAAATTTCAAGGCCATTGAAATAGTGCAATATGGCTTCATTTGGATGAAACATGGCCGTAACAACGATAATAGATGGCAAGAAAATTAAACATCAAATTTCAAGGCCATTCAAATAGTGCAAGATGCCTTTATTTGGATGAAACATGGCCGTAACTACGATAATAGATGGCAAAAAAACTCAACATCAAATTTTAAATCCATTCAAATAGTGCAAGATGGCTTCATTTGGATGAAACATGGCCGTAACAACGATAATAGATGGCAACAAATTTCAACATCAAATTTCAAGGCCATTGAAATAGTGCAAGATGGCTTCATTTGGATGAAACATGGCCGTAACAACGATAATAGATGGCAACAAAATTCAACATCAAATTTCAAGGCCATTGAAATATAGCAAGATGGCTTCATTTGGATGAAACATGAAGCATATTTAACAACAACGATAATAGATGGCAACAAAATTCGACATTAAATTTCAAGGCCATTCAAATAGTGCAAGATGGCTTCATTTGGATGAAACATGGCCGTAACAACGATAATAGATGGCGAAAAAACTCAACATCAAATTTCAAGGCCATTCAAATAGTGCAAGATGGCTGCATTTGGATGAAACATGGCCGTAACAACGATAATAGATGGCAAAAAACTCAACATCAAATTTCAAGGACATTCAAATAGTGCAAGATGGCTTCATTTGGATGAAACATGGCCGTAACAACGATAATAGATGGCAACAAAATTCAACATCAAATTTCAAGGCCATTGAAATAGTGCATGATGCCTTTATTTGGATGAAACATGGCCGTAACAACGATAATAGATGGCAACAAAATTTAACATCAAATTTCAAGGCCATTCAAATAGTGCAAGATGGCTTCATTTGGATGAAACATGGCCGTAACAACGATAATAGATGGCAACAAAATTCAACATCAAATTTCAAGGACATTCAAATAGTGCAAGATGGCTTCATTTGGATGAAACATGGCCGTAACAACGATAATAGATGGCAACAAAATTCAACATCAAATTTCAAGGCCATTGAAATAGTGCAAGATGGCTTCATTTGGATGAAACATGGCCGTAACAACGATAATAGATGGCAACAAAATTCAACATCAAATTTCAAGGCCATTCAAATAGTGCAAGATGGCTTCATTTGGATGAAACATGGCCGTAACAACGATAATAGATGGCAAAAAAAACTCAACATCAAATTTCAAGGCCATTCAAATAGTGAAAGATGGCTTCATTTGGATGAAACATGGCCGTAACAACGATAATAGATGGCAACAAAATTCAACATCAAATTTCAAGGCCATTCAAATAGTGCAAGATGGCTTCATTTGGATGAAACATGGCCGTAACAACGATAATAGATGGCAAAAAACTGAACATCAAATTTCAAGGCCATTGAATTAGTGCAAGTTGCTTCAGTTGGATGTAACATGGCCGTAACAACGATAATTTATTTTTTTTTCTTTGGCACAACAACCACTGTTGGTCAAGGGCCTGACAAGTACCCACTAGTGAAGTGAGCTTGGCTTTCAGTGACTTATTGTTACCATAGCAGGATAGTTAGTCCTACGTATGGGAGCACGGTCTATTTGGGGCTTGAACCCATGACGGGCATGTTGTTAAGTACGTTAACAACGATAATAGATGGCAACAAACTCAACATCAAATTTCAAGGACATTCAAATAATGCAATATGGCTTCATTTGGATGAAACATGGCCGTAACAACGATAATAGATGGCAACAAAATTTAACATCAAATTTCAAGGTCATTCAAATAGTGCAAGATGGCTTCATTTGGATGAAACATGGCCGTAACAACGATAATAGATGGCAACCAATTTCAACATCAAATTTCAAAGACATTCAAATAGTGCAAGATGGCTTCATTTGGATGAAACATGGCCGTAACAACGATAATAGATGGCAAAAAAATTCAACATCAAATTTCAAGGCCATTCTAATAGTGCAAGATGGCTTTATTTGGATGAAACATGGCCGTAACAACGATAATAGATGGCAACAAAATTCAACATCAAATTTCAAGGCCATTCAAATAGTGCAAGATGGCTTCATTTGGATGAAACATGGCCGTAACAACGATAATAGATGGCAACAAAATTTAACATCAAATTTCAAGGTCATTCAAATAGTGCAAGATGGCTTCATTTGGATGAAACATGGCCGTAACAACGATAATAGATGGCAACCAATTTCAACATCAAATTTCAAAAGGCCATTCAAATAGTGCAAGATGGCTTCATTTGGATGAAACATGGCCGTAACAACGATAATAGATGGCAAAAAAATTCAACATCAAATTTCAAGGCCATTCTAATAGTGCAAGATGGCTTTATTTGGATGAAACATGGCCGTAACAACGATAATAGATGGCAACAAAATTCAACATCAAATTTCAAGGCCATTCAAATAGTGCAAGATGGCTTCATTTGGATGAAGCATGGCCGTAACAACGATATTAGATGGCAACAAAATTCAACATCAAATTTCAAGGCCATTGAAATAGTGCAAAATGGCTTCATTTGGATGAAACATGGCCGTAACAACGATAATAGATGGCAACAAACTCAACATCAAATTCAAAGTCATTGAATTAGTGCAAGATGGCTTCATTTGGATAAAACATGGCCGTAACAACAATAATAGATGTCAACAAAATTCAACATCAAATTTCAAGGCCATTCTAATAGTGCAAGATGGCTTCATTTGGATGAAACATGGCCGTAACAACGATAATAGATGGCAACAAAATTCAACATCAAATTTCAAGGCCATTCAAATAGTGCAAGATGGCTTCATTTGGATGAAACATGGCCGTAACAACGATAATAGATGGCAAAAAATTTAACATCAAATTTCAAGGACATTCAAATAGTGCAAGATGGCTTCATTTGGATGAAACATGGCCGTAACAACGATAATAGATGGCAACAAAATTCAACATCAAATTTCAAGGCCATTGAAATAGTGCAAGATGGCCTCATTTGGATGAAACATGGCCGTAACAACGATAATAGATGGCAACAAAATTCAACATCAAATTTCAAGGACATTCAAATAGTGCAAGATGGCTTCATTTGGATGAAACATGGCCGTAACATCGATAATAGATGGCAAAAAAAACTCAACATCAAATTTCAAGGACATTCAAATAGTGAAAGATGGCTTCATTTGGATGAAACATGGCCGTAACAACGATAATAGATGGCAACAAAATTCAACATCAAATTTCAAGGCCATTCAAATAGTGCAAGATGGCTTCATTTGGATGAAACATGGCCGTAACAACGATAATAGATGGCAAAAAAACTCAACATCAAATTTCAAGGCCATTGAATTAGTGCAAGATGCCTTTATTTGAATGTAACATGGCCGTAACAACGATAATTTATTTTTTTTTCCTTGGCACAACAACCACTGTCGGTCAAGGGCCTGCCAAGTACCCACTAGTGAAGTGAGCTTGGCTTTCAGTGACTTATTGTTACCATAGCAGGATAGTTAGTCCTACGTATGGGAGCACGGTCTATTTGGGGCTTGAACCCATGACGGGCATGTTGTTAAGTACGTTAACAACGATAATAGATGGCAACAAACTCAACAACAAAATTCAAGGACATTCAAATAGTGCAATATGGCTTCATTTGGATGAAACATGGCCGTAACAACGATAATAGATGGCAACAAACTCAACATCAAATTTCAAGGCCATTCAAATAGTGCAAAATGGCTTCATTTGGATAAAACATGGCCGTAACAACGATAATAGATGTCAACAAAATTCAACATCAAATTTCAAGGCCATTCAAATAGTGCAAGATGGCTTCATTTGGATGAAACATGGCCGTAACAACGATAATAGATGGCAACAAAATTCAACATCAAATTTCAAGGCCATTCAAATAGTGCAAGATGGCTTCATTTGGATGAAACATGGCCGTAACAACGATAATAGATGGCAACAAAATTCAACATCAAATTTCAAGGCCATTCAAATAGTGCAAGATGGCTTCATTTGGATGAAACATGGCCGTAACAACGATAATAGATGGCAACAAAATTTAACATCAAATTTCAAGGCCATTACAATAGTGCAAGATGGCTTCATTTGGATGAAACATGGCCGTCACAACGATAATAGATGGCAACAAAATTCAACATCAAATTTCAAGGCCATTCAAATAGTGCAAGATGGCTTCATTTGGATGAAACATGGCCGTAACAACGATAATAGATGGCAACAAATTTCAACATCAAATTTCAAAGACATTCAAATAGTGCAAGATGGCTTCATTTGGATGAAACATGGCCGTAACAACGATAATAGATGGCAACAAAATTTAACATCAAATTTCAAGGCCATTCAAATAGTGCAAGATGGCTTCATTTGGATAAAACATGGCCGTAACAACGATAATAGATGGCAAAAAACTCAACATCAAATTTCAAGGCCATTCAAATAGTGCAAGATGGCTTCATTTGGATGAAACATGGCCGTAACAACGATAATAGATGGCAACAAAATTCAACATCAAATTTCAAGGCCATTCAAATAGTGCAAGATGGCTTCATTTGGATGAAACATGGCCGTAACAACGATAATAGATGGCAAAAAAACTCAACATCAAATTTCAAGGCCATTGAATTAGTGCAAGTTGCCATTATTTGGATGTAACATGGCCGTAACAACGATAATTTATTTTTTTTTCTTTGGCACAACAACCACTGTTGGTCAAGGGCCTGACAAGTACCCACTAGTGAAGTGAGCTTGGCTTTCAGTGACTTATTGTTACCATAGCAGGATAGTTAGTCCTACGTATGGGAGCACGGTCTATTTGGGGCTTGAACCCATGACGGGCATGTTGTTAAGTACGTTAACAACGATAATAGATGGCAACAAACTCAATATCAAATTTCAAGGACATTCAAATAATGCAATATGGCTTCATTTGGATGAAACATGGCCGTAACAACGATAATAGATGGCAACAAACTCAACATCAAATTTCAAGGCC
Source organism: Anopheles arabiensis (assembly GCF_016920715.1). NCBI lineage: Eukaryota > Metazoa > Arthropoda > Insecta > Diptera > Culicidae > Anopheles > Anopheles arabiensis. The sequence continues at coordinate 219,955 of NW_024412163.1, forward strand.
ATTGATTTAGTGCATGATGCCTTTATTTGGATGAAACATGGCCGTAACAACGATAATAGATGGCAACAAAATTTAACATCAAATTTCAAGGTCATTCAAATAGTGCAAGATGGCTTCATTTGGATGAAACATGGCCGTAACAACGATAATAGATGGCAACCAATTTCAACATCAAATTTCAAAGACATTCAAATAGTGCAAGATGGCTTCATTTGGATGAAACATGGCCGTAACAACGATAATAGATGGCAAAAAATTCAACATCAAATTTCAAGGCCATTCTAATAGTGCAAGATGGCTTTATTTGGATGAAACATGGCCGTAACAACGATAATAGATGGCAACAAAATTCAACATCAAATTTCAAGGCCATTCAAATAGTGCAAGATGGCTTCATTTGGATGAAACATGGCCGTAACAACGATAATAGATGGCAACAAAATTTAACATCAAATTTCAAGGTCATTCAAATAGTGCAAGATGGCTTCATTTGGATGAAACATGGCCGTAACAACGATAATAGATGGCAACCAATTTCAACATCAAATTTCAAAGACATTCAAATAGTGCAAGATGGCTTCATTTGGATGAAACATGGCCGTAACAACGATAATAGATGGCAAAAAAATTCAACATCAAATTTCAAGGCCATTCTAATAGTGCAAGATGGCTTTATTTGGATGAAACATGGCCGTAACAACGATAATAGATGGCAACAAAATTCAACATCAAATTTCAAGGCCATTCAAATAGTGCAAGATGGCTTCATTTGGATGAAGCATGGCCGTAACAACGATATTAGATGGCAACAAAATTCAACATCAAATTTCAAGGCCATTCAAATAGTGCAAAATGGCTTCATTTGGATGAAACATGGCCGTAACAACGATAATAGATGGCAACAAACTCAACATCAAATTCAAAGTCATTGAATTAGTGCAAGATGGCTTCATTTGGATAAAACATGGCCGTAACAACAATAATAGATGTCAACAAAATTCAACATCAAATTTCAAGGCCATTCTAATAGTGCAAGATGGCTTCATTTGGATGAAACATGGCCGTAACAACGATAATAGATGGCAACAAAATTCAACATCAAATTTCAAGGCCATTCAAATAGTGCAAGATGGCTTCATTTGGATGAAACATGGCCGTAACAACGATAATAGATGGCAAAAAAATTCAACATCAAATTTCAAGGACATTCAAATAGTGCAAGATGGCTTCATTTGGATGAAACATGGCCGTAACAACGATAATAGATGGCAACAAAATTCAACATCAAATTTCAAGGCCATTGAAATAGTGCAAGATGGCTTCATTTGGATGAAACATGGCCGTAACAACGATAATAGATGGCAACAAAATTCAACATCAAATTTCAAGGACATTCAAATAGTGCAAGATGGCTTCATTTGGATGAAACATGGCCGTAACAACGATAATAGATGGCAAAAAAACTCAACATCAAATTTCAAGGCCATTCAAATAGTGAAAGATGGCTTCATTTGGATGAAACATGGCCGTAACAACGATAATAGATGGCAACAAAACTCAACATCAAATTTCAAGGCCATTCAAATAGTGCAAGATGGCTTCATTTGGATGAAACATGGCCGTAACAACGATGATAGATGGCAACAAATTTCAACATCAAATTTCAAAGACATTCAAATAGTGCAAGATGCCTTTATTTGGATGAAACATGGCCGTAACAACGATAATAGATGGCAACAAAATTTAACATCAAATTTCAAGGCCATTCAAATAGTGCAAGATGGCTTCATTTGGATGAAACATGGCCGTAACAACGATAATAGATGGCAAAAAACTCAACATCAAATTTCAAGGACATTCAAATAGTGCAAGATGGCTTCATTTGGATGAAACATGGCCGTAACAACGATAATAGATGGCAACAAAATTCAACATCAAATTTCAAGGCCATTGATTTAGTGCATGATGCCTTTATTTGGATGAAACATGGCCGTAACAACGATAATAGATGGCAACAAAATTTAACATCAAATTTCAAGGCCATTCAAATAGTGCAAGATGGCTTCATTTGGATGAAACATGGCCGTAACAACGATAATAGATGGCAACGACCTCAACATCAAATTTCAAGGACATTCAAATAGTGCAAGATGGCTTCATTTGGATGAAACATGGCCGTAACAACGATAATAGATGGCAACAAAATTCAACATCAAATTTCAAGGACATTCAAATAGTGCAAGATGGCTTCATTTGGATGAAACATGGCCGTAACAACGATAATAGATGGCAAAAAAACTCAACATCAAATTTCAAGGCCATTCAAATAGAGAAAGATGGCTTCATTTGGATGAAACATGGCCGTAACAACGATAATAGATGGCAACAAAATTCAACATCAAATTTCAAGGCCATTCAAATAGTGCAAGATGGCTTCATTTGGATGAAACATGGCCGTAACAACGATAATAGATGGCAAAAAACCTCAACATCAAATTTCAAGGCCATTGAATTGGTGCAAGTTGCCTTTATTTGGATGTAACATGGCCGTAACAACGATAATTTATTTTTTTTTCTTTGGCACAACAACCACTGTTGGTCAAGGGCCTGACAAGTACCCACTAGTGAAGTGAGCTTGGCTTTCAGTGACTTATTGTTACCATAGCAGGATAGTTAGTCCTACGTATGGGAGCACGGTCTATTTGGGGCTTGAACCCATGACGGGCATGTTGTTAAGTACGTTAACAACGATAATAGATGGCAACAAACTCAACATCAAATTTCAAGGACATTCAAATAATGCAATATGGCTTCATTTTGATGAAACATGGCCGTAACAACGATAATAGATGGCAACAAACTCAACATCAAATTTCAAGGCCATTGATTTAATGCATGATGCCTTTATTTGGATGAAACATGGCCGTAACAACGATAATAGATGGCAACAAAATTTAACATCAAATTTCAAGGCCATTCAAATAGTGCAAGATGGCTTCATTTGGATGAAACATGGCCGTAACAACGATAATAGATGGCAACAAAATTCAACATCAAATTTCAAGGCCATTCTAAAAGTGCAAGATGGCTTCATTTGGATGAAACATGGCCGTAACAACGATAATAGATGGCAACAAAATTCAACATCAAATTTCAAGGCCATTCAAATTCTGCAAGATGGCTTCATTTGGATGAAGCATGGCCGTAACAACGATAATAGATGGCAACAAATTTCAACATCAAATTTCAAGGCCATTGAAATAGTGCAAAATGGCTTCATTTGGATGAAACATGGCCGTAACAACGATAATAGATGGCAACAAACTCAACATCAAATTCAAAGTCATTGAATTAGTGCAAGATGGCTTCATTTGGATGAAACATGGCCGTAACAACGATAATAGATGGCAACAAAATTCAACATCAAATTTCAAGGACATTCAAATAGTGCAAGATGGCTTCATTTGGATTAAACATGGCCGTAACAACGATAATAGATGGCAAAAAAACTCAACATCAAATTTCAAGGCCATTCAAATAGTGAAAGATGGCTTCATTTGGATGAAACATGGCCGTAACAACGATAATAGATGGCAACAAAATTCAACATCAAATTTCAAGGCCATTCAAATAGTGCAAGATGGCTTCATTTGGATGAAACATGGCCGTAACAACGATAATAGATGGCAAAAAACTCAACATCAAATTTCAAGGCCATTGAATTAGTGCAAGTTGCCTTTAGTTGGATGTAACATGGCCGTAACAACGATAATTTATTTTTTTTTCTTTGGCACAACAACCACTGTTGGTCAAGGGCCTGACAAGTACCCACTAGTGAAGTGAGCTTGGCTTTCAGTGACTTATTGTTACCATAGCAGGATAGTTAGTCCTACGTATGGGAGCACGGTCTATTTGGGGCTTGAACCCATGACGGGCATGTTGTTAAGTACGTTAACAACGATAATAGATGGCAACAAACTCAACATCAAATTTCAAGGACATTCAAATAGTGCAATATGGCTTCATTTGGATGAAACATGGCCGTAACAACGATAAAAGATGGCAACAAACTCAACATCAAATTTCAAGGCCATTCAAATAGTGCAAAATGGCTTCATTTGGATAAAACATGGCCGTAACAACGATAATAGATGGCAACAAAATTCAACATCAAATTTCAAGGCCATTGAATTAGTGCAAGATGGCTTCATTTGGATGAAACCTGGCCGTAACAACGATAATAGATGGCAACAAAATTCAACATCAAATTTCAAGGCCATTCAAATAGTGCAAGATGGCTTCATTTGGATGAAACATGGCCGTAACAACGATAATAGATGGCAACAAAACTCAACATCAAATTTCAAGGACATTCAAATAGTGCAAGATGGCTTCATTTGGATGAAACATGGTCGTAATAACGATAATAGATGGCAACAAAATTCAACATCAAATTTCAAGGCCATTCAAATAGTGCAAGATGGCTTCATTTGGATGAAACATGGCCGTAACAACGATAATAGATGGCAACAAAATTCAACATCAAATTTCAAGGCCATTCAAATAGTGCAAGATGGCTTCATTTGGATGAAACATGGCCGTAACAACGATAATAGATGGCAACAAAATTCAACATCAAATTTCAAGGACATTCAAATAGTGCAAGATGGCTTCATTTGGATGAAACATGGCCGTAACAACGATAATAGATGGCAAAAAAACTCAACATCAAATTTCAAGGCCGTTCAAATAGTGAAAGATGGCTTCATTTGGATGAAACATGGCCGTAACAACGATAATAGATGGCAACAAAATTCAACATCAAATTTCAAGGCCATTCAAATAGTGCAAGATGGCTTCATTTGGATGAAACATGGCCGTAACAACGATAATAGATGGCAAAAAAACTCAACATCAAATTTCAAGGCCATTGAATTAGTGCAAGTTGCCTTTAGTTGGATGTAACATGGCCGTAACAACGATAATTTATTTTTTTTTCTTTGGCACAACAACCACTGTTGGTCAAGGGCCTGACAAGTACCCACTAGTGAAGTGAGCTTGGCTTTCAGTGACTTATTGTTACCATAGCAGGATAGTTAGTCCTACGTATGGGAGCACGGTCTATTTGGGGCTTGAACCCATGACGGGCATGTTGTTAAGTACGTTAACAACGATAATAGATGGCAACAAAATTCAACATCAAATTTCAAGGACATTCAAATAGTGCAATATGGCTTCATTTGGATGAAACATGGCCGTAACAACGATAAAAGATGGCAACAAACTCAACATCAAATTTCAAGGCCATTCAAATAGTGCAAAATGGCTTCATTTGGATAAAACATGGCCGTAACAACGATAATAGATGGCAACAAAATTCAACATCAAATTTCAAGGCCATTGAATTAGTGCAAGATGGCTTCATTTGGATGAAACCTGGCCGTAACAAAGATAATAGATGGCAACAAAATTCAACATCAAATTTCAAGGCCATTCAAATAGTGCAAGATGGCTTCATTTGGATGAAACATGGCCGTAACAACGATAATAGATGGCAACAAACTCAACATCAAATTTCAAGGCCATTCAAATAGTGCAAGATGGCTTCATTTGGATGAAACATGGTCGTAATAACGATAATAGATGGCAACAAAATTCAACATCAAATTTCAAGGCCATTGATTTAGTGCATGATGCCTTTATTCGGATGAAACATGGCCGTAACAACGATAATAGATGGCAACAAAATTTAACATCAAATTTCGAGGCCATTCAAATAGTGCAAGATGGCTTCATTTGGATGAAACATGGCTGTTACATTTGTAACCGTGCCGACGAACCGCGTGATTATACGAGTTAGGTAAACAAACGGCTGTCATACCAATTAGGTAAACAAACGGCTGTCAGGGTTGTTTTGGGGTTAGGATCTTGAGCGCCAAAGTGACAGTCGACATTCTCGAAGATCGGGGAAAAAGGGCAATGATCGCGATGTAGCGATGGCCCGACGGCCATCGCGGGAAAAAAGTTATAAGAGGAACGCGCGTAGGTCACGTTAGCTCTCTACGTTTTATACCGTGCAAGGAATACCGCGTTTTTTAAAACCCCGCTTAAAGCTTGTGAAGTTTTGTGAATAAACGAATTTTAAAATAGCACAAGTACAATCGCGTCGTTATTGAAACGGTATTTACGGTTGTCGAGGAGCCGACAAGTTGCGTTCGCAACATTTTTTAAAAAACGCGCATAGTTCGTGAATACGTCGCGTAATCAAATTGCCAACGGTAAGGCATCGTTACAGTGTCGCGTGTGCAAAGTGAAGCTTGCAGAATGTCCCGTACACCGATCCCGCATCAAGGAGAGCCTCTTCGCGAAGGACTGGAGCCGCTTCCCTCCTCCGTGAACAGGCCAAGCAGCATCCGTGGATACGGCAGGAACAGCACAGACCCAGTGGCCAACTCTACAATTAGGCCATTGGAAGCTGGACGGGCATCATCGAGGCAATCCTCGAGGGCGTCAGCTACGCGAAACGAGACCCTGGACGAGTTGGTTACGAGAGCTCGCGAAGCCAAGCGCGAGCTGAGAGCAATCGAACGCGAAATAGCTGACGTTATGGTAGAAACGACGTCATCGATTGCCGTGAAGGAAAAGGACATAGATCAGTGGTTACGTGATACTGATCGTGTGGGGGAAGTGGATCAGCGTCAGCCTGAGACTCGTACTCAAGCCCTCGATAACAGGCCGATGCGTCCACAAAACCACTTTCTCCCGCCTTACGCTGTTGAAGTGCCGCCCGTGCATTCACCCGTAAGGATTCCCGAAGCGAGGTCTACTGCGATCGAGGATGAATTGAAAAGAATCGATAAACAGTGTGAACAACAGCTGCTTGAAGAGAGACTGCTTGCCGTTGAACGATGCGAGCAACGTCGAATGGCCGAAAAGAAACGGTTGCTGGAGGAATCAATACGCCCTTCTACGAGCATTCCGAGACAGCATGAAGAACCGTATAGGCCATCAGTTAGTTTTGTTCCCGTGCATCCTGTAGAAACGACGCATCGACCCATGCATTATAACACGACTGTTTTTCCGTCGTTTAACCAAAGCCAAATCTCGGCGCGGAAGTGCACGAGTAAGGAGCTCCCAGCATTCGCAGGCGACCCCAAAGAGTGGATGGCATTCATATCGAATTATGAGCACTCTACCGCGATATGTGGCTACACCAATGGCGAGAACATGTTGCGGCTACAAGCATGCTTGAAGGGGAAAGCGCGAGAAGCAGTTGGCAACTGCTTACTGTATCCTGAAAGCATTCCAGAGGCCATCGAGATCCTGAAGGAGTGTTATGGCCGTCCGGAGATAGTGGTGAACACATTGATGGCCAACATCAGACGCATGCCGCCCCCGAAGGATGACAATTTCGAAGCGCTGGTGAATTATGGTGTAGCAGTTCGGAACTTCTGTGCATCGATTACGGGTTCCGGTCTGCACAGCTACTTCGATGGAGGACCACTTCTGGAGGAGCTCGTCGACAAGCGTACGTTCCGGTAACGTTGCATGGAAACGGTACACAGGTAGATACGATGGCGCTTCTAGATGACGGATCTTCGGCCACCTTCATGGAGCACGATCTATTGAAAGAGTTGGGCATCATTGGCAAACCTCGCCCCTTGTGCATTTCGTGGACCGGGAATCAGAGCCGGGTTGAGGATGAGTCTGTTGAGATATCCGTGAAAATATCTGGTGTAGGGGCTCCAGGTGTGTACAATATGCGTGCCGTACACACAGTGCGTACTCTCGGGTTGAGTAAGCAGTCAGTATCACCGTCGCAGCTAGCCGTCAAATACGATCATCTCAAAGGGATACCATTACCATCGTATCATAATGCTTCCGCCAGAATACTGATTGGAATTGATAACTGTTTCTTGAGCCAAACACTGAAAACCGTTGAGGGAATGGCGGACGAGCCAGCCGCATCGAAAACACGACTCGGTTGGGTGGTATATGGTCCGTATAAATTTACATCGACAGAGGTGAATACGAAGAGGGTTAAGTCCATGAACGTACCTATTTGTCCCTGCAATGAAAAAAAAGATAGTGAGATGGATCTAGCGTTGAGGAAATACTTCTCTTTTGAGTCGCTTGGAGTCTATCATCCGACGAAACAGCTGCGTTCCGATGATGAAGAACGCGCGCTTAACATTCTTGGATCCAGAGTACGGTTGATAGATGGACGGTGTGAGGCCGGTCTCTTATGGAAGTATGAAACCATTACGTTACCGGATAGCCGAGCAATGGCATTGAAGCGTCATGACTGTCTGGAGAGGAAGCTACGCCGTGACCCGGACCTGGCTCAGGCAATGCATACAAAGATCACAGAATATGAAGAGAGAGGGTATATACGAAAGCTTACCCCTACTGAACAAAATATTAAAGAACCAAACGATTGGTATTTGCCCATTTTTCCCGTCATCAATCCAAATAAGCCGGGAAAGGTTCGAGTTGTGTTTGATGCTGCTGCGAAAGTGAATGGAGTCAGCCTAAACTCTGTTTTACTTACTGGACCGGACCAGCTCGTGGGACTTTTAACCGTACTGTACAAATTCCGCGAGAATAAAATTGCGGTGACCGGAGACATACGCGAAATGTTTTTTCAGGTCCGTATGAACGAACGAGACCAGCGCAGCCAGATGTTTTTCTGGAACGATGGCAAGATCGGCAGCACCCCACAGCAGTACGTACTAAGTGTGATGACGTTTGGCGCCGCATGTTCGCCAAGCACTGCACACTACGTAAAGAACATAAACGCCGATCGCTTTTTAAAAGAATACCCTCGAGCAGTTGAATGTATCAAACACGAGCACTATGTGGATGACATGCTCGCCAGCGTGGAGTCTGAAGAAGAAGCCATTAGACTAGCACGTGATGTTCGCTTTGTCCATTCACAGGGTGGGTTCGAGATCCGCAACTGGCTATCTAATTCCACACGGGTGAAGACGGTGATGAACGGGAATGATACCGAGAGCTTTGAAAGGCCAATCGAAATGGAAATGGCAACGGAAAAGGTGCTTGGTATGTGGTGGAACACGGAGACGGATACGTTCACCTTTAAAATCTCTGCACGATACGATCCACAATCATTGCTCGACGGAAGAGCACCCACGAAAAGGGAAATATTGCGCATCCTCATGTCAATATACGACCCCATGGGATTAATCGGCCATTTGTTAATGTATTTAAAGATACTACTGCAAGAAGTTTGGCGCGCTAAGGTAACATGGGACGAAGAAGTCACGGGCACTCTACTTGATAAGTGGCGTGTCTGGCTATCGGTATTACCTAGCATACATGCAGTTAACATCCCTAGATGTTACCGACAAGTCACAATGGATAAAGGCTCAAGCATAGAACTGCATGTTTTCTGTGATGCCAGCGAAAACGGGATGGCTGCTATTGCCTATTTTAGGTTTGAAGAAAATGGAGTGATAGAGTGTGCGTTGGTGGGCTCGAAGACAAAGGTTGCCCCGTTAACATTTACGTCCATACCGCGGTTGGAGCTACAGGCTGCAGTATTAGGCGCGCGCCTGGCAAACGCAATAAAAGCCTCACATCGTCTACACATTGCGCGAGAAGTATTTTGGACCGATTCCAAGACTGTAATGTGCTGGATAAATGCAGACCATCGACGATATAGTCAATTTGTTGCGGTACGGGTAAGCGAACTCGTCGAAACGACCAAAGCTGCTGATTGGAATTGGATATCCACCAAGGCCAATGTAGCTGATGAGGGTACGAAATGGCAGAAATTACCCGATCTCAGCCCACATAGTAGATGGTACCGTGGACCCGGCTTTCTGTGGAAACCATCCAGCGAGTGGCCGGATACGACGGTGCAGCTACGCGAAACGGAGGAAGAAGTGCGTCGCCATCTACTACACCACACGTTTAACGAACCGGTAGTAAAATTCACTCGTTTTTCTAAGTGGAAGAGACTCCTAAGAGCGGTTGCGTACGTTTACCGCTTTATACACAACTCCCGCTCAGGAACATCCAGAGAAGCCAGGCGAACGGGAGCACTAACGCAAGAAGAATTGCAAGGTGCAGAACATGCAATATACCGGCAAGTCCAACGTGATGAATATGCGGATGACATTCGATCGTTGAACGACCGTGAGCTGCAAAAACATCCATGGAGCCAGCCACTTAAAAAATCGAGCCCACTGTACAAACTAAGTCCGTTTGTCGATAAATACGGAGTTCTTCGAATAAAGGGAAGGATCGATCAATGCGTGTGGGTTGGCTATGACGCTAAAAGACCCATTATCATCCCAAGTTCACACTATGTGACCGATCTGTTGATCAGTTGGTACCACGAAAGATACCGACACGCGAATCACCAAACTGCAATAAACGAGATAAGGCTGAAGTACCATCTCTCGCGACTAAAGGCAGCTTACAGCCGAGTGAGACGCAACTGCCAGTACTGCAAGGTTCGTCGTGCTAAACCTCAGAATCCTGCGATGGGAAACCTCCCGTATCAACGATTGGCGGCCTATCAACAATCTTTCTCCTACACTGGCATTGACTATTTTGGACCAATGATAGTCGCAGTGGGCAGGAGAACCGAAAAACGGTGGGGAGTGATGTTCACTTGCCTCACCACCAGGGGCATACACATTGAGATTGCGAGCAGTCTATCTACTGACTCGTGCATATTTGCGATTCGCAACTTCGTCGCCAGGAAGGGCACGCCACTGGAGTTTGTGAGTGATCGGGGCACCAATTTCGTAGGCGCATCGCGTGAGCTTAAAGAAGCATCTGCACTAGTCGATTCGGACCGGCTGATGGCAGAATTCGTGCAACCAGGGACGAAATGGGTGTTCAACCCTCCAGCATCACCCCACTTTGGAGGGTCATGGGAAAGACTTATCCAGTCCGTAAAGAACACGCTTTCGTCCTTTGATCTTCCCCATAACCCCACCGACGAGCTGCTCCGTGCTAGATTGAGTGAAGTGGAGTTGATCGTGAATTCGAGACCGTTGACAGACGTACCGGTTGAAGACGAGGCTGATTCCCCATTAACGCCTAATCACTTTATTTTAGGTAGCTCGAATGGAAGCAAGCCACCGCTCCCGCTTGATGATTCCATCCCATCCGTACGTAGGACCTGGAAAGCAGCACAACAATTCGCAGATATATTCTGGAAAAGATGGGTGAACGAATACCTACCGACGCTGACAAGACGGACCAAGTGGCACCAGCCGACGAAACCATTAGAAGAGGGGGATCTGGTGTTGATTGCGGATGGAAACAACCCGAGAAACTGCTGGCCAAAGGGACGAATCGTCAAGGTGTGTCGTACGAGCGACCATCAGGTGCGGCGCGTGACGGTGCAAACGATGAGCGGATTGTTTGAGCGACCAGCTGTAAATATTGCGCTTTTGGCTGTCGGCACAACGAAGGTAGGCCACTAAAGTAGCATACCGGTGGGGAGAATGTTACATTTGTAACCGTGCCGACGAACCGCGTGATTATACGAGTTAGGTAAACAAACGGCTGTCATACCAATTAGGTAAACAAACGGCTGTCAGGGTTGTGTTGGGGTTAGGATCTTGAGCGCCAAAGTGACAGTCGACATTCTCGAAGATCGGGGAAAAAGGGCAATGGTCGCGATGTAGCGATGGCCCGACGGCCATCGCGGGAAAAAAGTTATAAGAGGAACGCGCGTAGGTCACGTTAGCTCTCTACGTTTTATACCGTGCAAGGAATACCGCGTTTTTAAAACCCCGCTTAAAGCTTGTGAAAGATTTCATTTGAATGAAACATGGCCGTAAGCAACAAAACTCAACATCAAATTTCAAGGCCATTCAAATAGTGCAAGATGGCTTCATTTGGATGAAACATGGCCGTAACAACGATAATAGATGGCAACAAATTTCAACATCAAATTTCAAAGACATTCAAATAGTGCAAGATGGCTTCATTTGGATGAAACATGGCCGTAACAACGATAATAGATGTCAACAAAATTCAACATCAAATTTCAAGGCCATTGAAATAGTGCAAGATGGCTTCATTTGGATGAAACATGGCCGTAACAACGATAATAGATGGCAAAAAATTCAACATCAAATTTCAAGGCCATTCAAATAGTGCAAGATGGCTTCATTTGGATAAAACATGGCCGTAACAACGATAATAGATGGCAAAAAAATTCAACATCAAATTTCAAGGACATTCAAATAGTGCAAGATGGCTTCATTTGGATGAAACATGGCCGTAACAACGATAATAGATGGCAACAAATTTCAACATCAAATTTCAAAGACATTCAAATAGTGCAAGATGCCTTTATTTGGATGAAACATGGCCGTAACAACGATAGTAGATGGCAACAAAATTCAACATCAAATTTCAAGGCCATTCAAATAGTGCAAGATGGCTTCATTTGGATGAAACATGGCCGTAACAACGATAATAGATGGCAAAAAACTCAACATCAAATTTCAAGGACATCAAATAGTGCAAGATGGCTTCATTTGGATGAAACATGGTCGTAATAACGATAATAGATGGCAACAAAATTCAACATCAAATTTCAAGGCCATTGATTTAGTGCATGATGCCTTTATTTGGATGAAACATGGCCGTAACAACGATAATAGATGGCAACAAAATTTAACATCAAATTTCAAGGCCATTCAAATAGTGCAAGATGGCTTCATTTGGATGAAACATGGCCGTAACAACGATAATAGATGGCAACAAATTTCAACATCAAATTTCAAAGACATTCAAATAGTGCAAGATGGCTTCATTTGGATGAAACATGGCCGTAACAACGATAATAGATGGCAACAAAATTCAACATCAAATTTCAAGGCCATTCAAATAGTGCAAGATGGCTTTATTTGGATGAAACATGGCCGTAACAACAATAATAGAGTGCAACAAAATTCAACATCAAATTTCAAGGCCATTCTAATAGTGCAATATGGCTTCATTTGGATAAAACATGGCCGTAACAACGATAATAGATGGCAACAAAATTCAACATCAAATTTCAAGGCCATTCAAATAGTGCAAGATGGCTTTATTTGGATGAAACATGGCCGTAACAACGATAATAGAGTGCAACAAAATTCAACATCAAATTTCAAGGCCATTCAAATAGTGCAAGATGGCTTTATTTGGATGAAACATGGCCGTAACAACGATAATAGATGGCAACAAAACTCAACATCAAATTTGAAGGCCATTCAAATAGTGCAAGATGGCTCCATTTGGATGAAACATGGCCGTAACAATGATAATAGATGGCAAAAAAAGCTCAACATCAAATTTCAAGGCCATTGAAATAGTGCAATATGGCTTCATTTGGATAAAACATGGCCGTAACAACGATAATAGATGGCAAAAAAACTCAACATCAAATTTTAAGGCCATTCAAATAGTGCAATATGGCTTCATTTGGATAAAACATGGCCGTAACAACGATAATAGATGGCAACAAAATTCAACATCAAATTTCAAGGCCATTAAATAGTGCAATATGACTTCATTTGGATGAAACATGGCCGTAACAACGATAATAGATGGCAACAAAATTCAACATCAAATTTCAAGGCCATTCAAATAGTGCAAGATGGCTTCATTTGGATGAAACATGGCCGTAACAACAATAATAGATGGCAACAAAATTCAACATCAAATTTCAAGGCCATTCAAATAGTGCAAGATGGCTTCATTTGGATGAAACATGGCCGTAACAACGATAATAGATGGCAACAAAATTCAACATCAAATTTCAAGGCCTTTCAAATAGTGCAAGATGGCTTCATTTGGATAAAACATGGCCGTAACAACGATAATAGATGGCAACAAAACTCAACATCAAATTTCAAGGCCATTCAAATAGTGCAAGATGGCTTCATTTGGATGAAACATGGCCGTAACAACGATAATAGATGGCAACAAAATTCAACATCAAATTTCAAGGACATTCAACTAGTGCAATATGACTTCATTTGGATGAAACATGGCCGTAACAACGATAATAAATGGCAACAAAATTCAACATCAAATTTCAAGCCCATTCAAATAGAGCAAGATGGCTTCATTTGGATGAAACATGGCCGTAACAACGATAATAGATGGCAACAAAATTCAACAACAAATTTCAAGGCCATTCAAATAGTGCAAGATGGCTTCATTTGGATGAAACATGGCCGTAACAACGATAATAGATGGCAACAAAATTCAACATCAACTTTCAAGGCCATTCAAATAGTGCAAGATGGCTTCATTTGGATGAAACATGGCCGTAACAACGATAATAGATGGCAACAAAATTCAACATCAAATTTCAAGGCCATTCAAATAGTACAAGATGGCTTCATTTGGATGAAACATGGCCGTAACAACGATAATAGATGGCAACAAAATTCAACATCAAATTTCAAGGCCATTCAAATAGTGCAAGATGGCTTCATTTGGATGAAACATGGCCTTAACAACGATAATAGATGGCAACAAAATTCAACATCAAATTTCAAGGCCATTCAAATAGTGCAAGATGGCTTCATTTGGATGAAACATGGCCGTAACAATCATAATAGATGGCAACAAAATTCAACATCAAATTTCAAGAACATTCAAATAGTGCAATATGACTTCATTTGGATGAAACATGGCCGTAACAACGATAATAGATGGAAACAAATTCAACATCAAATTTCAAGGCCATTCAAATAGAGCAAGATGGCTTCATTTGGATGAAACATGGCCGTAACAACGATAATAGATGGCAAACAAAATTCAACATCAAATTTCAAGGCCATTCAAATAGTGCAAGATGGCTTCATTTGGATGAAACATGGCCGTAACAACGATAATAGATGGCAACAAAACTCAACATCAAATTTCAAGGCCATTCAAATAGTGCAAGATGGCTTCATTTGGATGAAACATGGCCGTAACAACGATAATAGATGGCAACAAAATTCAACATCAAATTTCAAGGCCATTCAAATAGTGCAAGATGGCTTCATTTGGATGAAACATGGCCGTAACAACGATAATAGATGGCAACAAAATTCAACATCAAATTTCAAGGCCATTCAAATAGTGCAAGATGGCTTCATTTGGATGAAACATGGCCGTAACAACGATAATAGATGGCAACAAAATTCAACATCAAATTTCAAGGCCATTCAAATAGTGCAAGATGGCTTCATTTGGATGAAACATGGCCGTAACAACGATAATAGATGGCAACAAAATTCAACATCAAATTTCAAGGCCATTCAAATAGTGCAAGATGGCTTCATTTGGATGAAACATGGCCGTAACAACGATAATAGATGGCCACAAAATTCAACATCAAATTTCAAGGCCATTCAAATAGTGCAAGATGGCTTCATTTGGATGGCTGTAACAACGATAATAGATGGCAACAAAATTCAACATCAAATTTCAAGGCCATTCAAATAGTGCAAGATGGCTTCATTTGGATGAAACATGGCCGTAACAACAATAATAGATGGCAACAAAATTCAACATCAAATTTCAAGGCCATTCAAATGGTGCAAGATGGCTTCATTTGGATGAAACATGGCCGTAACAACGATAATAGATGGCAACAAAATTCAACATCAAATTTCAAGGCCATTGAAATAGTGCAAGATGGCTTCATTTGGATGAAACATGGCCGTAACAACGATAATAGATGGCAACAAAATTCAACATCAAATTTCAAGGCCATTGAAATAGTGCAAGATGGCTTCATTTGGATGAAACATGGCCGTAACAACGATAATAGATGGCAACAAAATTCAACATCAAATTTCAAGGCCATTCAAATAGTGCAAGATGGCTTCATTTGGATGAAACATGGCCGTAACAACGATAATAGATGGCAACAAAATTCAACATCAAATTTCAAGTGCCATTCAAATAGTGCAAGATGGCTTCATTTGGATGAAACATGGCCGTAACAACGATAATAGATGGCAACAAAATTCAACATCAAATTTCAAGGCCATTCAAATAGAGCAAGATGGCTTCATTTGGATGAAACATGGCCGTAACAACGATAATAGATGGCAAAAAAAAATTCAACATCAAATTTCAAGGCCATTCAAATAGGTGCAAGATAGCTTCATTTGGATGAAACATGGCCGTAACAACGATAATAGATGGCAACAAAACTCAACATCAAATTTCAAGGCCATTGAAATAGTGCAAGATGGCTTCATTTGGATGAAACATGGCCGTAACAACGATAATAGATGGCAACAAAACTCAACATCAAATTTCAAGGCCATTCAAATAGTGCAAGATGGCTTCATTTGGATGAAACATGGCCGTAACAACGATAATAGATGGCAACAAAATTCAACATCAAATTTCAAGGCCATTCAAATAGTGCAATATGACTTCATTTGGATGAAACATGGCCGTAACAACGATAATAGATGGCAACAAAATTCAACATCAAATTTCAAGGCCATTCAAATAGTGCAAGATGGCTTCATTTGGATGAAACATGGCCGTAACAACGATAATAGATGGCAACAAAATTCAACATGAAATTTCAAGGCCATTGAAATAGTGCAAGATGGCTTCATTTGGATGAAACATGGCCGTAACAACGATAATAGATGGCAACAAAACTCAACATCAAATTTCAAGGCCATTGAAATAGTGCAAGATGGCTTCATTTGATGAAACATGGCCGTAACAACGATAATAGATGGCAACAAAACTCAACATCAAATTTCAAGGCCATTGAAATAGTGCAAGATGGCTTCATTTGGATGAAACATGGCCGTAACAACGATAATAGATGGCAACAAAACTCAACATCAAATTTCAAGGCCATTGAAATAGTGCAAGATGGCTTCATTTGGATGAAACATGGCCGTAACAACGATAATAGATGGCAACAAAACTCAACATCAAATTTCAAGGCCATTGAAATAGTGCAACATTTGGATGAAACATGGCCGTAACAACGATAATAGATGGCAACAAAACTCAACATCAAATTTCAAGGCCATTGAAATAGTGCAAGATGGCTTCATTTGGATGAAACATGGCCGTAACAACGATAATAGATGGCAACAAAACTCAACATCAAATTTCAAGGCCATTGAAATAGTGCAAGATGGCTTCATTTGGATGAAACATGGCCGTAACAACGATAATAGATGGCAACAAAACTCAACATCAAATTTCAAGGCCATTGAAATAGTGCAAGATGGCTTCATTTGGATGAAACATGGCCGTAACAACGATAATAGATGGCAACAAAACTCAACATCAAATTTCAAGGCCATTGAAATAGTGCAAGATGGCTTCATTTGGATGAAACATGGCCGTAACAACGATAATAGATGGCAACAAAACTCAACATCAAATTTCAAGGCCATTGAAATAGTGCAAGATGGCTTCATTTGGATGAAACATGGCCGTAACAACGATAATAGATGGCAACAAAACTCAACATCAAATTTCAAGGCCATTGAAATAGTGCAAGATGGCTTCATTTGGATGAAACATGGCCGTAACAACGATAATAGATGGCAACAAAACTCAACATCAAATTTCAAGGCCATTGAAATAGTGCAAGATGGCTTCATTTGGATGAAACATGGCCGTAACAACGATAATAGATGGCAACAAAACTCAACATCAAATTTCAAGGCCATTGAAATAGTGCAAGATGGCTTCATTTGGATGAAACATGGCCGTAACAACGATAATAGATGGCAACAAAATTCAACATCAAATTTCAAGGCCATTGAAATAGTGCAAGATGGCTTCATTTGGATGAAACATGGCCGTAACAACGATAATAGATGGCAACAAAACTCAACATCAAATTTCAAGGCCATTGAAATAGTGCAAGATGGCTTCATTTGGATGAAACATGGCCGTAACAACGATAATAGATGGCAACAAAACTCAACATCAAATTTCAAGGCCATTGAAATAGTGCAAGATGGCTTCATTTGGATGAAACATGGCCGTAACAACGATAATAGATGGCAACAAAACTCAACATCAAATTTCAAGGCCATTGAAATAGTGCAAGATGGCTTCATTTGGATGAAACATGGCCGTAACAACGATAATAGATGGCAACAAAACTCAACATCAAATTTCAAGGCCATTCAAATAGTGCAAGATGGCTTCATTTGGATGAAACATGGCCGTAACAACGATAATAGATGGCAACAAAATTCAACATCAAATTTCAAGGCCATTGAAATAGTGCAAGATGGCTTCATTTGGATGAAACATGGCCGTAACAACGATAATAGATGGCAACAAAATTCAACATCAAATTTCAAGGCCATTCAAATAGTGCAAGATGGCTTCATTTGGATGAAACATGGCCGTAACAACGATAATAGATGGCAACAAAATTCAACATCAAATTTCAAGGCCATTCAAATAGTGCAAGATGGCTTCATTTGGATGAAACATGGCCGTAACAACGATAATAGATGGCAACAAAATTCAACATCAAATTTCAAGGCCATTCAAATAGTGCAAGATGGCTTCATTTGGATGAAACATGGCCGTAACAACGATAATAGATGGCAACAAAATTCAACATCAAATTTCAAGGCCATTCAAATAGTGCAAGATGGCTTCATTTGGATGAAACATGGCCGTAACAACGATAATAGATGGCAACAAAATTCAACATCAAATTTCAAGGCCATTCAAATAGTGCAAGATGGCTTCATTTGGATGAAACATGGCCGTAACAACGATAATAGATGGCAACAAAATTCAACATCAAATTTCAAGGCCATTCAAATAGTGCAAGATGGCTTCATTTGGATGAAACATGGCCGTAACAACGATAATAGATGGCAACAAAACTCAACATCAAATTTCAAGGCCATTGAAATAGTGCAAGATGGCTTCATTTGGATGAAACATGGCCGTAACAACGATAATAGATGGCAACAAAATTCAACATCAAATTTCAAGGCCATTGAAATAGTGCAAGATGGCTTCATTTGGATGAAACATGGCCGTAACAACGATAATAGATGGCAACAAAATTCAACATCAAATTTCAAGGCCATTCAAATAGTGCAAGATGGCTTCATTTGGATGAAACATGGCCGTAACAACGATAATAGATGGCAACAAAACTCAACATCAAATTTCAAGGCCATTCAAATAGTGCAAGATGGCTTCATTTGGATGAAACATGGCCGTAACAACGATAATAGATGGCAACAAAACTCAACATCAAATTTCAAGGCCATTGAAATAGTGCAAGATGGCTTCATTTGGATGAAACATGGCCGTAACAACGATAATAGATGGCAACAAAACTCAACATCAAATTTCAAGGCCATTGAAATAGTGCAAGATGGCTTCATTTGGATGAAACATGGCCGTAACAACGATAATAGATGGCAACAAAACTCAACATCAAATTTCAAGGCCATTCAAATAGTGCAAGATGGCTTCATTTGGATGAAACATGGCCGTAACAACGATAATAGATGGCAACAAAACTCAACATCAAATTTCAAGGCCATTGAAATAGTGCAAGATGGCTTCATTTGGATGAAACATGGCCGTAACAACGATAATAGATGGCAACAAAACTCAACATCAAATTTCAAGGCCATTGAAATAGTGCAAGATGGCTTCATTTGGATGAAACATGGCCGTAACAACGATAATAGATGGCAACAAAACTCAACATCAAATTTCAAGGCCATTGAAATAGTGCAAGATGGCTTCATTTGGATGAAACATGGCCGTAACAACGATAATAGATGGCAACAAAATTCAACATCAAATTTCAAGGCCATTGAAATAGTGCAAGATGGCTTCATTTGGATGAAACATGGCCGTAACAACGATAATAGATGGCAACAAAACTCAACATCAAATTTCAAGGCCATTCAAATAGTGCAAGATGGCTTCATTTGGATGAAACATGGCCGTAACAACGATAATAGATGGCAACAAAACTCAACATCAAATTTCAAGGCCATTCAAATAGTGCAAGATGGCTTCATTTGGATGAAACATGGCCGTAACAACGATAATAGATGGCAACAAAACTCAACATCAAATTTCAAGGCCATTGAAATAGTGCAAGATGGCTTCATTTGGATGAAACATGGCCGTAACAACGATAATAGATGGCAACAAAATTCAACATCAAATTTCAAGGCCATTCAAATAGTGCAAGATGGCTTCATTTGGATGAAACATGGCCGTAACAACGATAATAGATGGCAACAAAACTCAACATCAAATTTCAAGGCCATTCAAATAGTGCAAGATGGCTTCATTTGGATGAAACATGGCCGTAACAACGATAATAGATGGCAACAAAACTCAACATCAAATTTCAAGGCCATTCAAATAGTGCAAGATGGCTTCATTTGGATGAAACATGGCCGTAACAACGATAATAGATGGCAACAAAATTCAACATCAAATTTCAAGGCCATTCAAATAGTGCAAGATGGCTTCATTTGGATGAAACATGGCCGTAACAACGATAATAGATGGCAACAAAACTCAACATCAAATTTCAAGGCCATTCAAATAGTGCAAGATGGCTTCATTTGGATGAAACATGGCCGTAACAACGATAATAGATGGCAACAAAATTCAACATCAAATTTCAAGGCCATTCAAATAGTGCAAGATGGCTTCATTTGGATGAAACATGGCCGTAACAACGATAATAGATGGCAACAAAACTCAACATCAAATTTCAAGGCCATTGAAATAGTGCAAGATGGCTTCATTTGGATGAAACATGGCCGTAACAACGATAATAGATGGCAACAAAATTCAACATCAAATTTCAAGGCCATTCAAATAGTGCAAGATGGCTTCATTTGGATGAAACATGGCCGTAACAACGATAATAGATGGCAACAAAACTCAACATCAAATTTCAAGGCCATTGAAATAGTGCAAGATGGCTTCATTTGGATGAAACATGGCCGTAACAACGATAATAGATGGCAACAAAACTCAACATCAAATTTCAAGGCCATTGAAATAGTGCAAGATGGCTTCATTTGGATGAAACATGGCCGTAACAACGATAATAGATGGCAACAAAACTCAACATCAAATTTCAAGGCCATTGAAATAGTGCAAGATGGCTTCATTTGGATGAAACATGGCCGTAACAACGATAATAGATGGCAACAAAATTCAACATCAAATTTCAAGGCCATTGAAATAGTGCAAGATGGCTTCATTTGGATGAAACATGGCCGTAACAACGATAATAGATGGCAACAAAACTCAACATCAAATTTCAAGGCCATTCAAATAGTGCAAGATGGCTTCATTTGGATGAAACATGGCCGTAACAACGATAATAGATGGCAACAAAACTCAACATCAAATTTCAAGGCCATTGAAATAGTGCAAGATGGCTTCATTTGGATGAAACATGGCCGTAACAACGATAATAGATGGCAACAAAATTCAACATCAAATTTCAAGGCCATTGAAATAGTGCAAGATGGCTTCATTTGGATGAAACATGGCCGTAACAACGATAATAGATGGCAACAAAACTCAACATCAAATTTCAAGGCCATTCAAATAGTGCAAGATGGCTTCATTTGGATGAAACATGGCCGTAACAACGATAATAGATGGCAACAAAACTCAACATCAAATTTCAAGGCCATTGAAATAGTGCAAGATGGCTTCATTTGGATGAAACATGGCCGTAACAACGATAATAGATGGCAACAAAATTCAACATCAAATTTCAAGGCCATTGAAATAGTGCAAGATGGCTTCATTTGGATGAAACATGGCCGTAACAACGATAATAGATGGCAACAAAACTCAACATCAAATTTCAAGGCCATTCAAATAGTGCAAGATGGCTTCATTTGGATGAAACATGGCCGTAACAACGATAATAGATGGCAACAAAACTCAACATCAAATTTCAAGGCCATTGAAATAGTGCAAGATGGCTTCATTTGGATGAAACATGGCCGTAACAACGATAATAGATGGCAACAAAACTCAACATCAAATTTCAAGGCCATTGAAATAGTGCAAGATGGCTTCATTTGGATGAAACATGGCCGTAACAACGATAATAGATGGCAACAAAACTCAACATCAAATTTCAAGGCCATTGAAATAGTGCAAGATGGCTTCATTTGGATGAAACATGGCCGTAACAACGATAATAGATGGCAACAAAACTCAACATCAAATTTCAAGGCCATTGAAATAGTGCAAGATGGCTTCATTTGGATGAAACATGGCCGTAACAACGATAATAGATGGCAACAAAACTCAACATCAAATTTCAAGGCCATTCAAATAGTGCAAGATGGCTTCATTTGGATGAAACATGGCCGTAACAACGATAATAGATGGCAACAAAACTCAACATCAAATTTCAAGGCCATTGAAATAGTGCAAGATGGCTTCATTTGGATGAAACATGGCCGTAACAACGATAATAGATGGCAACAAAATTCAACATCAAATTTCAAGGCCATTCAAATAGTGCAAGATGGCTTCATTTGGATGAAACATGGCCGTAACAACGATAATAGATGGCAACAAAATTCAACATCAAATTTCAAGGCCATTGAAATAGTGCAAGATGGCTTCATTTGGATGAAACATGGCCGTAACAACGATAATAGATGGCAACAAAACTCAACATCAAATTTCAAGGCCATTCAAATAGTGCAAGATGGCTTCATTTGGATGAAACATGGCCGTAACAACGATAATAGATGGCAACAAAATTCAACATCAAATTTCAAGGCCATTGAAATAGTGCAAGATGGCTTCATTTGGATGAAACATGGCCGTAACAACGATAATAGATGGCAACAAAATTCAACATCAAATTTCAAGGCCATTCAAATAGTGCAAGATGGCTTCATTTGGATGAAACATGGCCGTAACAACGATAATAGATGGCAACAAAACTCAACATCAAATTTCAAGGCCATTGAAATAGTGCAAGATGGCTTCATTTGGATGAAACATGGCCGTAACAACGATAATAGATGGCAACAAAATTCAACATCAAATTTCAAGGCCATTGAAATAGTGCAAGATGGCTTCATTTGGATGAAACATGGCCGTAACAACGATAATAGATGGCAACAAAACTCAACATCAAATTTCAAGGCCATTGAAATAGTGCAAGATGGCTTCATTTGGATGAAACATGGCCGTAACAACGATAATAGATGGCAACAAAACTCAACATCAAATTTCAAGGCCATTGAAATAGTGCAAGATGGCTTCATTTGGATGAAACATGGCCGTAACAACGATAATAGATGGCAACAAAACTCAACATCAAATTTCAAGGCCATTGAAATAGTGCAAGATGGCTTCATTTGGATGAAACATGGCCGTAACAACGATAATAGATGGCAACAAAACTCAACATCAAATTTCAAGGCCATTGAAATAGTGCAAGATGGCTTCATTTGGATGAAACATGGCCGTAACAACGATAATAGATGGCAACAAAACTCAACATCAAATTTCAAGGCCATTGAAATAGTGCAAGATGGCTTCATTTGGATGAAACATGGCCGTAACAACGATAATAGATGGCAACAAAACTCAACATCAAATTTCAAGGCCATTGAAATAGTGCAAGATGGCTTCATTTGGATGAAACATGGCCGTAACAACGATAATAGATGGCAACAAAACTCAACATCAAATTTCAAGGCCATTGAAATAGTGCAAGATGGCTTCATTTGGATGAAACATGGCCGTAACAACGATAATAGATGGCAACAAAACTCAACATCAAATTTCAAGGCCATTGAAATAGTGCAAGATGGCTTCATTTGGATGAAACATGGCCGTAACAACGATAATAGATGGCAACAAAACTCAACATCAAATTTCAAGGCCATTGAAATAGTGCAAGATGGCTTCATTTGGATGAAACATGGCCGTAACAACGATAATAGATGGCAACAAAACTCAACATCAAATTTCAAGGCCATTGAAATAGTGCAAGATGGCTTCATTTGGATGAAACATGGCCGTAACAACGATAATAGATGGCAACAAAACTCAACATCAAATTTCAAGGCCATTGAAATAGTGCAAGATGGCTTCATTTGGATGAAACATGGCCGTAACAACGATAATAGATGGCAACAAAACTCAACATCAAATTTCAAGGCCATTGAAATAGTGCAAGATGGCTTCATTTGGATGAAACATGGCCGTAACAACGATAATAGATGGCAACAAAACTCAACATCAAATTTCAAGGCCATTGAAATAGTGCAAGATGGCTTCATTTGGATGAAACATGGCCGTAACAACGATAATAGATGGCAACAAAACTCAACATCAAATTTCAAGGCCATTGAAATAGTGCAAGATGGCTTCATTTGGATGAAACATGGCCGTAACAACGATAATAGATGGCAACAAAACTCAACATCAAATTTCAAGGCCATTGAAATAGTGCAAGATGGCTTCATTTGGATGAAACATGGCCGTAACAACGATAATAGATGGCAACAAAACTCAACATCAAATTTCAAGGCCATTGAAATAGTGCAAGATGGCTTCATTTGGATGAAACATGGCCGTAACAACGATAATAGATGGCAACAAAACTCAACATCAAATTTCAAGGCCATTGAAATAGTGCAAGATGGCTTCATTTGGATGAAACATGGCCGTAACAACGATAATAGATGGCAACAAAACTCAACATCAAATTTCAAGGCCATTGAAATAGTGCAAGATGGCTTCATTTGGATGAAACATGGCCGTAACAACGATAATAGATGGCAACAAAACTCAACATCAAATTTCAAGGCCATTGAAATAGTGCAAGATGGCTTCATTTGGATGAAACATGGCCGTAACAACGATAATAGATGGCAACAAAACTCAACATCAAATTTCAAGGCCATTCAAATAGTGCAAGATGGCTTCATTTGGATGAAACATGGCCGTAACAACGATAATAGATGGCAACAAAACTCAACATCAAATTTCAAGGCCATTGAAATAGTGCAAGATGGCTTCATTTGGATGAAACATGGCCGTAACAACGATAATAGATGGCAACAAAACTCAACATCAAATTTCAAGGCCATTGAAATAGTGCAAGATGGCTTCATTTGGATGAAACATGGCCGTAACAACGATAATAGATGGCAACAAAACTCAACATCAAATTTCAAGGCCATTGAAATAGTGCAAGATGGCTTCATTTGGATGAAACATGGCCGTAACAACGATAATAGATGGCAACAAAACTCAACATCAAATTTCAAGGCCATTGAAATAGTGCAAGATGGCTTCATTTGGATGAAACATGGCCGTAACAACGATAATAGATGGCAACAAAACTCAACATCAAATTTCAAGGCCATTGAAATAGTGCAAGATGGCTTCATTTGGATGAAACATGGCCGTAACAACGATAATAGATGGCAACAAAACTCAACATCAAATTTCAAGGCCATTCAAATAGTGCAAGATGGCTTCATTTGGATGAAACATGGCCGTAACAACGATAATAGATGGCAACAAAACTCAACATCAAATTTCAAGGCCATTGAAATAGTGCAAGATGGCTTCATTTGGATGAAACATGGCCGTAACAACGATAATAGATGGCAACAAAACTCAACATCAAATTTCAAGGCCATTGAAATAGTGCAAGATGGCTTCATTTGGATGAAACATGGCCGTAACAACGATAATAGATGGCAACAAAACTCAACATCAAATTTCAAGGCCATTCAAATAGTGCAAGATGGCTTCATTTGGATGAAACATGGCCGTAACAACGATAATAGATGGCAACAAAACTCAACATCAAATTTCAAGGCCATTGAAATAGTGCAAGATGGCTTCATTTGGATGAAACATGGCCGTAACAACGATAATAGATGGCAACAAAACTCAACATCAAATTTCAAGGCCATTGAAATAGTGCAAGATGGCTTCATTTGGATGAAACATGGCCGTAACAACGATAATAGATGGCAACAAAACTCAACATCAAATTTCAAGGCCATTGAAATAGTGCAAGATGGCTTCATTTGGATGAAACATGGCCGTAACAACGATAATAGATGGCAACAAAACTCAACATCAAATTTCAAGGCCATTGAAATAGTGCAAGATGGCTTCATTTGGATGAAACATGGCCGTAACAACGATAATAGATGGCAACAAAACTCAACATCAAATTTCAAGGCCATTCAAATAGTGCAAGATGGCTTCATTTGGATGAAACATGGCCGTAACAACGATAATAGATGGCAACAAAACTCAACATCAAATTTCAAGGCCATTGAAATAGTGCAAGATGGCTTCATTTGGATGAAACATGGCCGTAACAACGATAATAGATGGCAACAAAACTCAACATCAAATTTCAAGGCCATTGAAATAGTGCAAGATGGCTTCATTTGGATGAAACATGGCCGTAACAACGATAATAGATGGCAACAAAACTCAACATCAAATTTCAAGGCCATTGAAATAGTGCAAGATGGCTTCATTTGGATGAAACATGGCCGTAACAACGATAATAGATGGCAACAAAACTCAACATCAAATTTCAAGGCCATTGAAATAGTGCAAGATGGCTTCATTTGGATGAAACATGGCCGTAACAACGATAATAGATGGCAACAAAACTCAACATCAAATTTCAAGGCCATTGAAATAGTGCAAGATGGCTTCATTTGGATGAAACATGGCCGTAACAACGATAATAGATGGCAACAAAACTCAACATCAAATTTCAAGGCCATTGAAATAGTGCAAGATGGCTTCATTTGGATGAAACATGGCCGTAACAACGATAATAGATGGCAACAAAACTCAACATCAAATTTCAAGGCCATTGAAATAGTGCAAGATGGCTTCATTTGGATGAAACATGGCCGTAACAACGATAATAGATGGCAACAAAACTCAACATCAAATTTCAAGGCCATTCAAATAGTGCAAGATGGCTTCATTTGGATGAAACATGGCCGTAACAACGATAATAGATGGCAACAAAACTCAACATCAAATTTCAAGGCCATTGAAATAGTGCAAGATGGCTTCATTTGGATGAAACATGGCCGTAACAACGATAATAGATGGCAACAAAACTCAACATCAAATTTCAAGGCCATTGAAATAGTGCAAGATGGCTTCATTTGGATGAAACATGGCCGTAACAACGATAATAGATGGCAACAAAACTCAACATCAAATTTCAAGGCCATTGAAATAGTGCAAGATGGCTTCATTTGGATGAAACATGGCCGTAACAACGATAATAGATGGCAACAAAACTCAACATCAAATTTCAAGGCCATTGAAATAGTGCAAGATGGCTTCATTTGGATGAAACATGGCCGTAACAACGATAATAGATGGCAACAAAACTCAACATCAAATTTCAAGGCCATTGAAATAGTGCAAGATGGCTTCATTTGGATGAAACATGGCCGTAACAACGATAATAGATGGCAACAAAACTCAACATCAAATTTCAAGGCCATTCAAATAGTGCAAGATGGCTTCATTTGGATGAAACATGGCCGTAACAACGATAATAGATGGCAACAAAACTCAACATCAAATTTCAAGGCCATTCAAATAGTGCAAGATGGCTTCATTTGGATGAAACATGGCCGTAACAACGATAATAGATGGCAACAAAACTCAACATCAAATTTCAAGGCCATTGAAATAGTGCAAGATGGCTTCATTTGGATGAAACATGGCCGTAACAACGATAATAGATGGCAACAAAACTCAACATCAAATTTCAAGGCCATTGAAATAGTGCAAGATGGCTTCATTTGGATGAAACATGGCCGTAACAACGATAATAGATGGCAACAAAACTCAACATCAAATTTCAAGGCCATTGAAATAGTGCAAGATGGCTTCATTTGGATGAAACATGGCCGTAACAACGATAATAGATGGCAACAAAACTCAACATCAAATTTCAAGGCCATTGAAATAGTGCAAGATGGCTTCATTTGGATGAAACATGGCCGTAACAACGATAATAGATGGCAACAAAACTCAACATCAAATTTCAAGGCCATTGAAATAGTGCAAGATGGCTTCATTTGGATGAAACATGGCCGTAACAACGATAATAGATGGCAACAAAACTCAACATCAAATTTCAAGGCCATTGAAATAGTGCAAGATGGCTTCATTTGGATGAAACATGGCCGTAACAACGATAATAGATGGCAACAAAACTCAACATCAAATTTCAAGGCCATTGAAATAGTGCAAGATGGCTTCATTTGGATGAAACATGGCCGTAACAACGATAATAGATGGCAACAAAACTCAACATCAAATTTCAAGGCCATTGAAATAGTGCAAGATGGCTTCATTTGGATGAAACATGGCCGTAACAACGATAATAGATGGCAACAAAACTCAACATCAAATTTCAAGGCCATTGAAATAGTGCAAGATGGCTTCATTTGGATGAAACATGGCCGTAACAACGATAATAGATGGCAACAAAACTCAACATCAAATTTCAAGGCCATTGAAATAGTGCAAGATGGCTTCATTTGGATGAAACATGGCCGTAACAACGATAATAGATGGCAACAAAACTCAACATCAAATTTCAAGGCCATTGAAATAGTGCAAGATGGCTTCATTTGGATGAAACATGGCCGTAACAACGATAATAGATGGCAACAAAACTCAACATCAAATTTCAAGGCCATTGAAATAGTGCAAGATGGCTTCATTTGGATGAAACATGGCCGTAACAACGATAATAGATGGCAACAAAACTCAACATCAAATTTCAAGGCCATTGAAATAGTGCAAGATGGCTTCATTTGGATGAAACATGGCCGTAACAACGATAATAGATGGCAACAAAACTCAACATCAAATTTCAAGGCCATTGAAATAGTGCAAGATGGCTTCATTTGGATGAAACATGGCCGTAACAACGATAATAGATGGCAACAAAACTCAACATCAAATTTCAAGGCCATTGAAATAGTGCAAGATGGCTTCATTTGGATGAAACATGGCCGTAACAACGATAATAGATGGCAACAAAACTCAACATCAAATTTCAAGGCCATTGAAATAGTGCAAGATGGCTTCATTTGGATGAAACATGGCCGTAACAACGATAATAGATGGCAACAAAACTCAACATCAAATTTCAAGGCCATTCAAATAGTGCAAGATGGCTTCATTTGGATGAAACATGGCCGTAACAACGATAATAGATGGCAACAAAACTCAACATCAAATTTCAAGGCCATTCAAATAGTGCAAGATGGCTTCATTTGGATGAAACATGGCCGTAACAACGATAATAGATGGCAACAAAACTCAACATCAAATTTCAAGGCCATTCAAATAGTGCAAGATGGCTTCATTTGGATGAAACATGGCCGTAACAACGATAATAGATGGCAACAAAACTCAACATCAAATTTCAAGGCCATTGAAATAGTGCAAGATGGCTTCATTTGGATGAAACATGGCCGTAACAACGATAATAGATGGCAACAAAACTCAACATCAAATTTCAAGGCCATTGAAATAGTGCAAGATGGCTTCATTTGGATGAAACATGGCCGTAACAACGATAATAGATGGCAACAAAACTCAACATCAAATTTCAAGGCCATTGAAATAGTGCAAGATGGCTTCATTTGGATGAAACATGGCCGTAACAACGATAATAGATGGCAACAAAACTCAACATCAAATTTCAAGGCCATTGAAATAGTGCAAGATGGCTTCATTTGGATGAAACATGGCCGTAACAACGATAATAGATGGCAACAAAACTCAACATCAAATTTCAAGGCCATTGAAATAGTGCAAGATGGCTTCATTTGGATGAAACATGGCCGTAACAACGATAATAGATGGCAACAAAACTCAACATCAAATTTCAAGGCCATTGAAATAGTGCAAGATGGCTTCATTTGGATGAAACATGGCCGTAACAACGATAATAGATGGCAACAAAACTCAACATCAAATTTCAAGGCCATTGAAATAGTGCAAGATGGCTTCATTTGGATGAAACATGGCCGTAACAACGATAATAGATGGCAACAAAACTCAACATCAAATTTCAAGGCCATTGAAATAGTGCAAGATGGCTTCATTTGGATGAAACATGGCCGTAACAACGATAATAGATGGCAACAAAACTCAACATCAAATTTCAAGGCCATTGAAATAGTGCAAGATGGCTTCATTTGGATGAAACATGGCCGTAACAACGATAATAGATGGCAACAAAACTCAACATCAAATTTCAAGGCCATTGAAATAGTGCAAGATGGCTTCATTTGGATGAAACATGGCCGTAACAACGATAATAGATGGCAACAAAACTCAACATCAAATTTCAAGGCCATTGAAATAGTGCAAGATGGCTTCATTTGGATGAAACATGGCCGTAACAACGATAATAGATGGCAACAAAACTCAACATCAAATTTCAAGGCCATTCAAATAGTGCAAGATGGCTTCATTTGGATGAAACATGGCCGTAACAACGATAATAGATGGCAACAAAACTCAACATCAAATTTCAAGGCCATTGAAATAGTGCAAGATGGCTTCATTTGGATGAAACATGGCCGTAACAACGATAATAGATGGCAACAAAACTCAACATCAAATTTCAAGGCCATTGAAATAGTGCAAGATGGCTTCATTTGGATGAAACATGGCCGTAACAACGATAATAGATGGCAACAAAACTCAACATCAAATTTCAAGGCCATTCAAATAGTGCAAGATGGCTTCATTTGGATGAAACATGGCCGTAACAACGATAATAGATGGCAACAAAACTCAACATCAAATTTCAAGGCCATTGAAATAGTGCAAGATGGCTTCATTTGGATGAAACATGGCCGTAACAACGATAATAGATGGCAACAAAACTCAACATCAAATTTCAAGGCCATTGAAATAGTGCAAGATGGCTTCATTTGGATGAAACATGGCCGTAACAACGATAATAGATGGCAACAAAACTCAACATCAAATTTCAAGGCCATTCAAATAGTGCAAGATGGCTTCATTTGGATGAAACATGGCCGTAACAACGATAATAGATGGCAACAAAACTCAACATCAAATTTCAAGGCCATTGAAATAGTGCAAGATGGCTTCATTTGGATGAAACATGGCCGTAACAACGATAATAGATGGCAACAAAACTCAACATCAAATTTCAAGGCCATTGAAATAGTGCAAGATGGCTTCATTTGGATGAAACATGGCCGTAACAACGATAATAGATGGCAACAAAACTCAACATCAAATTTCAAGGCCATTGAAATAGTGCAAGATGGCTTCATTTGGATGAAACATGGCCGTAACAACGATAATAGATGGCAACAAAACTCAACATCAAATTTCAAGGCCATTGAAATAGTGCAAGATGGCTTCATTTGGATGAAACATGGCCGTAACAACGATAATAGATGGCAACAAAACTCAACATCAAATTTCAAGGCCATTCAAATAGTGCAAGATGGCTTCATTTGGATGAAACATGGCCGTAACAACGATAATAGATGGCAACAAAACTCAACATCAAATTTCAAGGCCATTGAAATAGTGCAAGATGGCTTCATTTGGATGAAACATGGCCGTAACAACGATAATAGATGGCAACAAAACTCAACATCAAATTTCAAGGCCATTGAAATAGTGCAAGATGGCTTCATTTGGATGAAACATGGCCGTAACAACGATAATAGATGGCAACAAAACTCAACATCAAATTTCAAGGCCATTGAAATAGTGCAAGATGGCTTCATTTGGATGAAACATGGCCGTAACAACGATAATAGATGGCAACAAAACTCAACATCAAATTTCAAGGCCATTGAAATAGTGCAAGATGGCTTCATTTGGATGAAACATGGCCGTAACAACGATAATAGATGGCAACAAAACTCAACATCAAATTTCAAGGCCATTGAAATAGTGCAAGATGGCTTCATTTGGATGAAACATGGCCGTAACAACGATAATAGATGGCAACAAAACTCAACATCAAATTTCAAGGCCATTCAAATAGTGCAAGATGGCTTCATTTGGATGAAACATGGCCGTAACAACGATAATAGATGGCAACAAAATCAACATCAAATTTCAAGGCCATTCAAATAGTGCAAGATGGCTTCATTTGGATGAAACATGGCCGTAACAACGATAATAGATGGCAACAAAACTCAACATCAAATTTCAAGGCCATTGAAATAGTGCAAGATGGCTTCATTTGGATGAAACATGGCCGTAACAACGATAATAGATGGCAACAAAACTCAACATCAAATTTCAAGGCCATTGAAATAGTGCAAGATGGCTTCATTTGGATGAAACATGGCCGTAACAACGATAATAGATGGCAACAAAACTCAACATCAAATTTCAAGGCCATTGAAATAGTGCAAGATGGCTTCATTTGGATGAAACATGGCCGTAACAACGATAATAGATGGCAACAAAACTCAACATCAAATTTCAAGGCCATTGAAATAGTGCAAGATGGCTTCATTTGGATGAAACATGGCCGTAACAACGATAATAGATGGCAACAAAACTCAACATCAAATTTCAAGGCCATTGAAATAGTGCAAGATGGCTTCATTTGGATGAAACATGGCCGTAACAACGATAATAGATGGCAACAAAACTCAACATCAAATTTCAAGGCCATTGAAATAGTGCAAGATGGCTTCATTTGGATGAAACATGGCCGTAACAACGATAATAGATGGCAACAAAACTCAACATCAAATTTCAAGGCCATTGAAATAGTGCAAGATGGCTTCATTTGGATGAAACATGGCCGTAACAACGATAATAGATGGCAACAAAACTCAACATCAAATTTCAAGGCCATTGAAATAGTGCAAGATGGCTTCATTTGGATGAAACATGGCCGTAACAACGATAATAGATGGCAACAAAACTCAACATCAAATTTCAAGGCCATTGAAATAGTGCAAGATGGCTTCATTTGGATGAAACATGGCCGTAACAACGATAATAGATGGCAACAAAACTCAACATCAAATTTCAAGGCCATTGAAATAGTGCAAGATGGCTTCATTTGGATGAAACATGGCCGTAACAACGATAATAGATGGCAACAAAACTCAACATCAAATTTCAAGGCCATTGAAATAGTGCAAGATGGCTTCATTTGGATGAAACATGGCCGTAACAACGATAATAGATGGCAACAAAACTCAACATCAAATTTCAAGGCCATTCAAATAGTGCAAGATGGCTTCATTTGGATGAAACATGGCCGTAACAACGATAATAGATGGCAACAAAACTCAACATCAAATTTCAAGGCCATTGAAATAGTGCAAGATGGCTTCATTTGGATGAAACATGGCCGTAACAACGATAATAGATGGCAACAAAACTCAACATCAAATTTCAAGGCCATTGAAATAGTGCAAGATGGCTTCATTTGGATGAAACATGGCCGTAACAACGATAATAGATGGCAACAAAACTCAACATCAAATTTCAAGGCCATTGAAATAGTGCAAGATGGCTTCATTTGGATGAAACATGGCCGTAACAACGATAATAGATGGCAACAAAACTCAACATCAAATTTCAAGGCCATTGAAATAGTGCAAGATGGCTTCATTTGGATGAAACATGGCCGTAACAACGATAATAGATGGCAACAAAACTCAACATCAAATTTCAAGGCCATTGAAATAGTGCAAGATGGCTTCATTTGGATGAAACATGGCCGTAACAACGATAATAGATGGCAACAAAACTCAACATCAAATTTCAAGGCCATTCAAATAGTGCAAGATGGCTTCATTTGGATGAAACATGGCCGTAACAACGATAATAGATGGCAACAAAACTCAACATCAAATTTCAAGGCCATTGAAATAGTGCAAGATGGCTTCATTTGGATGAAACATGGCCGTAACAACGATAATAGATGGCAACAAAACTCAACATCAAATTTCAAGGCCATTGAAATAGTGCAAGATGGCTTCATTTGGATGAAACATGGCCGTAACAACGATAATAGATGGCAACAAAACTCAACATCAAATTTCAAGGCCATTCAAATAGTGCAAGATGGCTTCATTTGGATGAAACATGGCCGTAACAACGATAATAGATGGCAACAAAACTCAACATCAAATTTCAAGGCCATTGAAATAGTGCAAGATGGCTTCATTTGGATGAAACATGGCCGTAACAACGATAATAGATGGCAACAAAACTCAACATCAAATTTCAAGGCCATTGAAATAGTGCAAGATGGCTTCATTTGGATGAAACATGGCCGTAACAACGATAATAGATGGCAACAAAACTCAACATCAAATTTCAAGGCCATTGAAATAGTGCAAGATGGCTTCATTTGGATGAAACATGGCCGTAACAACGATAATAGATGGCAACAAAACTCAACATCAAATTTCAAGGCCATTGAAATAGTGCAAGATGGCTTCATTTGGATGAAACATGGCCGTAACAACGATAATAGATGGCAACAAAACTCAACATCAAATTTCAAGGCCATTGAAATAGTGCAAGATGGCTTCATTTGGATGAAACATGGCCGTAACAACGATAATAGATGGCAACAAAACTCAACATCAAATTTCAAGGCCATTGAAATAGTGCAAGATGGCTTCATTTGGATGAAACATGGCCGTAACAACGATAATAGATGGCAACAAAACTCAACATCAAATTTCAAGGCCATTGAAATAGTGCAAGATGGCTTCATTTGGATGAAACATGGCCGTAACAACGATAATAGATGGCAACAAAACTCAACATCAAATTTCAAGGCCATTGAAATAGTGCAAGATGGCTTCATTTGGATGAAACATGGCCGTAACAACGATAATAGATGGCAACAAAACTCAACATCAAATTTCAAGGCCATTGAAATAGTGCAAGATGGCTTCATTTGGATGAAACATGGCCGTAACAACGATAATAGATGGCAACAAAACTCAACATCAAATTTCAAGGCCATTCAAATAGTGCAAGATGGCTTCATTTGGATGAAACATGGCCGTAACAACGATAATAGATGGCAACAAAACTCAACATCAAATTTCAAGGCCATTGAAATAGTGCAAGATGGCTTCATTTGGATGAAACATGGCCGTAACAACGATAATAGATGGCAACAAAACTCAACATCAAATTTCAAGGCCATTCAAATAGTGCAAGATGGCTTCATTTGGATGAAACATGGCCGTAACAACGATAATAGATGGCAACAAAACTCAACATCAAATTTCAAGGCCATTCAAATAGTGCAAGATGGCTTCATTTGGATGAAACATGGCCGTAACAACGATAATAGATGGCAACAAAACTCAACATCAAATTTCAAGGCCATTCAAATAGTGCAAGATGGCTTCATTTGGATGAAACATGGCCGTAACAACGATAATAGATGGCAACAAAACTCAACATCAAATTTCAAGGCCATTCAAATAGTGCAAGATGGCTTCATTTGGATGAAACATGGCCGTAACAACGATAATAGATGGCAACAAAACTCAACATCAAATTTCAAGGCCATTCAAATAGTGCAAGATGGCTTCATTTGGATGAAACATGGCCGTAACAACGATAATAGATGGCAACAAAACTCAACATCAAATTTCAAGGCCATTCAAATAGTGCAAGATGGCTTCATTTGGATGAAACATGGCCGTAACAACGATAATAGATGGCAACAAAACTCAACATCAAATTTCAAGGCCATTCAAATAGTGCAAGATGGCTTCATTTGGATGAAACATGGCCGTAACAACGATAATAGATGGCAACAAAACTCAACATCAAATTTCAAGGCCATTCAAATAGTGCAAGATGGCTTCATTTGGATGAAACATGGCCGTAACAACGATAATAGATGGCAACAAAACTCAACATCAAATTTCAAGGCCATTCAAATAGTGCAAGATGGCTTCATTTGGATGAAACATGGCCGTAACAACGATAATAGATGGCAACAAAACTCAACATCAAATTTCAAGGCCATTGAAATAGTGCAAGATGGCTTCATTTGGATGAAACATGGCCGTAACAACGATAATAGATGGCAACAAAACTCAACATCAAATTTCAAGGCCATTGAAATAGTGCAAGATGGCTTCATTTGGATGAAACATGGCCGTAACAACGATAATAGATGGCAACAAAACTCAACATCAAATTTCAAGGCCATTCAAATAGTGCAAGATGGCTTCATTTGGATGAAACATGGCCGTAACAACGATAATAGATGGCAACAAAACTCAACATCAAATTTCAAGGCCATTCAAATAGTGCAAGATGGCTTCATTTGGATGAAACATGGCCGTAACAACGATAATAGATGGCAACAAAACTCAACATCAAATTTCAAGGCCATTCAAATAGTGCAAGATGGCTTCATTTGGATGAAACATGGCCGTAACAACGATAATAGATGGCAACAAAACTCAACATCAAATTTCAAGGCCATTCAAATAGTGCAAGATGGCTTCATTTGGATGAAACATGGCCGTAACAACGATAATAGATGGCAACAAAACTCAACATCAAATTTCAAGGCCATTCAAATAGTGCAAGATGGCTTCATTTGGATGAAACATGGCCGTAACAACGATAATAGATGGCAACAAAACTCAACATCAAATTTCAAGGCCATTCAAATAGTGCAAGATGGCTTCATTTGGATGAAACATGGCCGTAACAACGATAATAGATGGCAACAAAACTCAACATCAAATTTCAAGGCCATTGAAATAGTGCAAGATGGCTTCATTTGGATGAAACATGGCCGTAACAACGATAATAGATGGCAACAAAACTCAACATCAAATTTCAAGGCCATTGAAATAGTGCAAGATGGCTTCATTTGGATGAAACATGGCCGTAACAACGATAATAGATGGCAACAAAACTCAACATCAAATTTCAAGGCCATTGAAATAGTGCAAGATGGCTTCATTTGGATGAAACATGGCCGTAACAACGATAATAGATGGCAACAAAACTCAACATCAAATTTCAAGGCCATTCAAATAGTGCAAGATGGCTTCATTTGGATGAAACATGGCCGTAACAACGATAATAGATGGCAACAAAACTCAACATCAAATTTCAAGGCCATTGAAATAGTGCAAGATGGCTTCATTTGGATGAAACATGGCCGTAACAACGATAATAGATGGCAACAAAACTCAACATCAAATTTCAAGGCCATTGAAATAGTGCAAGATGGCTTCATTTGGATGAAACATGGCCGTAACAACGATAATAGATGGCAACAAAACTCAACATCAAATTTCAAGGCCATTGAAATAGTGCAAGATGGCTTCATTTGGATGAAACATGGCCGTAACAACGATAATAGATGGCAACAAAACTCAACATCAAATTTCAAGGCCATTCAAATAGTGCAAGATGGCTTCATTTGGATGAAACATGGCCGTAACAACGATAATAGATGGCAACAAAACTCAACATCAAATTTCAAGGCCATTCAAATAGTGCAAGATGGCTTCATTTGGATGAAACATGGCCGTAACAACGATAATAGATGGCAACAAAACTCAACATCAAATTTCAAGGCCATTCAAATAGTGCAAGATGGCTTCATTTGGATGAAACATGGCCGTAACAACGATAATAGATGGCAACAAAACTCAACATCAAATTTCAAGGCCATTGAAATAGTGCAAGATGGCTTCATTTGGATGAAACATGGCCGTAACAACGATAATAGATGGCAACAAAACTCAACATCAAATTTCAAGGCCATTGAAATAGTGCAAGATGGCTTCATTTGGATGAAACATGGCCGTAACAACGATAATAGATGGCAACAAAACTCAACATCAAATTTCAAGGCCATTGAAATAGTGCAAGATGGCTTCATTTGGATGAAACATGGCCGTAACAACGATAATAGATGGCAACAAAACTCAACATCAAATTTCAAGGCCATTGAAATAGTGCAAGATGGCTTCATTTGGATGAAACATGGCCGTAACAACGATAATAGATGGCAACAAAACTCAACATCAAATTTCAAGGCCATTCAAATAGTGCAAGATGGCTTCATTTGGATGAAACATGGCCGTAACAACGATAATAGATGGCAACAAAACTCAACATCAAATTTCAAGGCCATTCAAATAGTGCAAGATGGCTTCATTTGGATGAAACATGGCCGTAACAACGATAATAGATGGCAACAAAACTCAACATCAAATTTCAAGGCCATTGAAATAGTGCAAGATGGCTTCATTTGGATGAAACATGGCCGTAACAACGATAATAGATGGCAACAAAACTCAACATCAAATTTCAAGGCCATTCAAATAGTGCAAGATGGCTTCATTTGGATGAAACATGGCCGTAACAACGATAATAGATGGCAACAAAACTCAACATCAAATTTCAAGGCCATTCAAATAGTGCAAGATGGCTTCATTTGGATGAAACATGGCCGTAACAACGATAATAGATGGCAACAAAACTCAACATCAAATTTCAAGGCCATTGAAATAGTGCAAGATGGCTTCATTTGGATGAAACATGGCCGTAACAACGATAATAGATGGCAACAAAACTCAACATCAAATTTCAAGGCCATTCAAATAGTGCAAGATGGCTTCATTTGGATGAAACATGGCCGTAACAACGATAATAGATGGCAACAAAACTCAACATCAAATTTCAAGGCCATTGAAATAGTGCAAGATGGCTTCATTTGGATGAAACATGGCCGTAACAACGATAATAGATGGCAACAAAACTCAACATCAAATTTCAAGGCCATTCAAATAGTGCAAGATGGCTTCATTTGGATGAAACATGGCCGTAACAACGATAATAGATGGCAACAAAACTCAACATCAAATTTCAAGGCCATTGAAATAGTGCAAGATGGCTTCATTTGGATGAAACATGGCCGTAACAACGATAATAGATGGCAACAAAACTTAACATCAAATTTCAAGGCCATTGAAATAGTGCAAGATGGCTTCATTTGGATGAAACATGGCCGTTACAACGAGAATAGATGGCAACAAAACTCAACATCAAATTTCCAGGCCATTCAAATAGTGCAAGATGGCTTCATTTGGATGAAACATGGCCGTAACAACGATAATAGATGGCAACAAAACTCAACATCTAATTTCAAGGCCATTCAAATAGTGCAAGATGGCTTCATTTGGATGAAACATGGCCGTAACAACGATAATAGATGGCAACAAAACTCAACATCAAATTTCAAGGCCATTGAAATAGTGCAAGCTGGCTTCATATGGATGAAACATGGCCGTAACAACGATAATAGATGGCAACAAAACTCAAGATCTAATTTCAAGGCCATTGAAATAGTGCAAGATGGCTTCATTTGGATGAAAC
Source organism: Anopheles arabiensis (assembly GCF_016920715.1). Classification (NCBI taxonomy): domain Eukaryota; kingdom Metazoa; phylum Arthropoda; class Insecta; order Diptera; family Culicidae; genus Anopheles; species Anopheles arabiensis. The sequence continues at coordinate 259,453 of NW_024412163.1, forward strand.
ATGGCCGTAACAACGATAATAGATGAAACAAAACTCAACATCAAATTTCAAGGCCATTGAAATAGTGCAAGATGCCTTCTCATTTGGATGAAACATGGCCGTAACAACGATAATAGATGGCAAAAACACTCAACATCAAATTTCAAGGCCATTGAAAAAGTGCAAGATGGCTTCATTTGGATGAAACATGGCCGTAACAACGATAATAGATGGCAACAAAACTCAACATCAAATTTCAAGGCTTCAAGGCCATTGAATTAGTGCAAGATGCCTTCATTTGGATGAAACATGGCCGTAACAACGATAATAGATGGCAACAAAACTCAACATCTAATTTCAAGACCATTGAAATAGTACAAAATGGATTCATTTGGATGAAACATGGCCGTAACAACGATAATAGATGGCAACAAAACTCAACATCAAATTTCAAGGCCATTCAAATATTGCAAGATGGCTTCATTTGGATGAAACATGGCCGTAACAACGATAATAGATGGCAACAAAACTCAACATCAAATTTCAAGGCCATTCAAATAGTGCAAGATGGCTTCATTTGGATGAAACATGGCCGTAAAAACGATAATAAATGGCAACAAAACTCAACATCTAATTTCAAGGCCATTGAAATAGTGCAAGATGGCTTCATTTGGATGAAACATGGCCGTAACAACGATAATAGATGGCAAAAACACTCAACATCAAATTTCAAGGCCATTGAAATAGTGCAAGATGGCTTCATTTGGATGAAACATGGCCGTAACAACGATAATAGATGGCAACAAAATTCAACATCAAATTTCAAGGCCATTGAAATAGTGCAAGATGGCTTCATATGGATGAAAACATGGCCGTAACAACGATAATAAATGGCAAGAAAACTCAACATCAAAATGTCAAGGCCATTGAAATAGTGCAAAATGGCTTCATTTTGGATGAAACATGGCCGTAACAACGATAATAGATGGCAACAAAACTCAACATCACATTTCAAGGACATTGAAATAGTGCAAGATGGCTTCATTTGGATGAAACATGGCCGTAACAACGATAATAGATGGCAACAAAACTCAACATCAAATTTCAAGGCCATTGGAATAGTGCAAGATGGCTTCATTTGGATGAAACATGGCCGTAACAACGATAATAGATGGCAACAAAATTCAACATCAAATGTCAAGGCCATTCAAATAGTGCAAGATGGCTTCATTTGGATGAAACATGGCCGTAACAACAATAATAGATGGCAACAAAACTCAACATCAAATTTCAAGGCCATTGAAATAGTGCAAGATGGCTTCATTTGGATGAAACATGGCCGTAACAACGATAATAGATGGCAACAAAACTCAACATCAAATTTCAAGGCCATTGAAATAGTGCAAAATGGCTTCATTTGGATGAAACATGGCCGTAACAACGATAATAGATGGCAACAAAACTCAACATCAAATTTCAAGGCCATTGAAATAGTACAAGATGGCTTCATATGGATGAACATGGCCGTAACAACGATAATAGATGGCAACAAAACTCAAGATCATATTTCAAGGCCATTCAAATAGTGCAAGCTGGCTTCATATGGATGAAACATGGCCGTAACAACGATAATAGATGACAACAAAACTCAACATCTAATTTCAAGGCCATTGAAATAGTGCAAGATGGCTTCATTTGGATGAAACATGGCCGTAACAACGATAATAGATGGCAACAAAACTCAACATTAAATTTCAAGGCCATTGAAATAGTGCAAGATGGCTTCATTTGGATGAAACGTGGCTGTAACAACGATAATAGATGGCAAAACACTCAACATCAAATTTCAAGGCCATTGAAATAGTGCAAGATGGCTTCATTTGGATGAAACATGGCCGTAACAACGATAATAGATGGCAACAAAACTCAACATCAAATTTCAAGGCCATTCAAATAGTGCAATATGGCTTCATTTGGATGAAACATGGCCGTAACAACGATAATAAATGGCAACAAAACTCAACATCAAATTTCAAGGCCATTCAAATAGTGCAAGAATGCTTCATTTGGATGAAACATGGCCGTAACAACGATAATAGATGGCAACAAAACTCAACATCAAATGTCAAGGCCATTGAAATAGTGCAAGATGGCTTCATAAGGATGAAACATGGCCGTAACAACGATAATAGATGGCAACAAAACTCAACATCAAATGCTCAAGGCCATTGAAATAGTGCAAATGGCTTCATTTGGATGAAACATGGCCGTAACAACGATAATAGATGGCAACAAAACTCAACATCTAATTTCTAGGCCATTCAAATAGTGCAAGATGGCTTCATTTGGATGAAACATGGCCGTAACAACGATGATAGATGGCAACAAAACTCAACATCAAATTTCAAGGCCATTGAAATAGTGCAAGATGACTTCATTTGGATGAAACATGGCCGCAACAGCGATAATAGATGGCAACAAAACTCAACATCAAATTTCAAGGCCATTCAAATAGTGCAAGATGGCTTCATTTGGATGAAACATGGCCGTAACAAGGATAATAGATGGCAACAAAACTCAACATCAAATTTCAAGGCCATTCAAATAGTGCAAGATGGCTTCATTTGGATGAAACAAGCCCGTAACAACGATAGTAGACGGCAACAAAACTCAACATCAAATTTCAAGGCCATTGAAATAGTGCAAGATGGCTTCATTTGAATGAAACATGGCCGTAACAACGATAATAGATGGCAACAAAACTCAACATCAAATTTCAAGGCCATTGAAATTGTGCAAGAGGGCTTCATTTGGATGAAACATGGCCGTAACAACGATAATAGATGGCAACAAAACTCAACATCAAATTTCAAGGCCATTGAAATAGTGCAAGATGGCTTCATTTGGATGAAACATGGCCGTAACAACGATAATAGATGGCAACAAAAGTCAACATCAAATTTCAAGGCCATTCAAATAGTGCAAGATGGCTTCATTTGGATGAAACATGGCCGTAACAACGATAATAGATGGCAACAAAACTCAACATCAAATTTCAAGGCCATTGAAATAGTGCAAGATGGCTTCATATGGATGAAACATGGCCGTAACAACGATAATAGATGGCAACAAAACTCAACATCAAATTTCAAGGCCATTGAAATTGTGCAAGAGTGGCTTCATTTGGATGAAACATGGCCGTAACAACGATAATAGATGGCAACAAAACTCAACATCAAATTTCAAGGCCATTGAAATAGTGCAAGATGGCTTCATATGGATGAAACATGGCCGTAACAACGATAATAGATGGCAACAAAACTCAACATCAAATTTCAAGGCCATTCAAATAGTGCAAGATGGCTTCATTTGGATGAAACATGGCCGTAACAACGATAATAGATGGCAACAAAATTCAACATCAAATTTCAAGGCCATTCAAATAGTGCAAGATGGCTTCATTCGGATGAAACATGGCCGTAACAACGATAATAGATGGCAACAAAACTCAACATCAAATTTCAAGGACTTTGAAATAGTGCAAGATGGCTCCATTTGAATGAAACATGGCCGTAACAAGGATGATAGATGGCAACAAAATTCAACATCTAATTTCAAGGCCATTCAAATAGTGCAAGATGGCTTCATTTGGATGAAACATGGCCGTAACAACGATAATAGATGGCAAAAAAACGCAACATCTAATTTCAAGGCCATTGAAATAGTGCAAGATGGCTTCATTTGGATGAAACATGGCCGTAACAACGATAATAGAGGTCAACAAAACTCAACATCAAATTTCAAGGCCATTGAAATAGTGCAAGATGGCTTCATTTGGATGAAACATGGCCGTAACAACGATAATAGATGGCAACAAAACTCAACATCTAATTTCAAGGCCATTCAAATAGTGCAAGATGGCTTCATTTGGATGAAACATGGCCGTAACAACGATAATAGATGGCAACAAAACTCAACATCAAATTTCAAGGCCATTGAAATAGTGCAAGATGGCTCCATTTGAATGAAACATGGCCGTAACAACGATAATAGATGGCAACAAAACTCAACATCTAATTTCAAGGCCATTGAAATAGTGCAAGATGGCTTCATTTGGATGAAACATGGCCGTAAAACGATAATAGATGGCAACAAAACTCAACATCTAATTTCAAGGGCATTCAAATAGTGCAAGATGGCTTCATTTAGATGAAACATGGCCGTAACAACGATAATAGATGGCAACAAAACTCAACATCAAATTTCAAGGCCATTGAAATAGTGCAAGATGGCTTCATTTGGATGAAACATGGCCGTAACAACGATAATAGATGGCAACAAAACACAACATCTAATTTCAAGTTCATTGAAATAGTGCAAGATGGCTTCATTTGGATGAAACATGGCCGTAACAACGATAATAGATGGCAACAAAACTCAACATCAAATTTCCAGGCCATTGAAATAGTGCAAAATGCCCTACCAAGTTCATTGAAAGAGTGAAAGATGAATTGAATGAAACATGGCCGTAACAACGATAATAGATGGCAACAAAATTCAACATCAAAATTTCAAGGCCATTGAAATAGTGCAAGATGGCTTCATTAGGATGAAACATGGCCGTAACAACAATAATAGATGGCAACAAAACTCAACATCAAATTTCAAGGCCATTCAAATAGTGCAAGATGGCTTCATTTGGATGAAACATGGCCGTAACAACGATAATAGATGGCAACAAAACTCAACATCTAATTTCAAGGCCATTGAAATAGTGCAAGATGGCTCCATTAGGATAAACATGGCCGTAACAAGGATGATAGATGGCAACAAAATTCAACATCTAATTTCAAGGCCATTGAAATAGTGCAAGATGGCTTCATTTGGATGAAACATGGCCGTAACAACGATAATAGATGGCAACAAAACTCAACATCAAATTTCAAGGCCATTGAAATAGTGCAAGATGGCTTCATTTGGATGAAACATGGCCGTAACAACGATAATAGAGGTCAACAAACTCAACATCAAATTTCAAGGCCATTGAAATAGTGCAAGATGGCTTCATTTGGATGAAACATGGCCGTAACAACGATAATAGATGACAACAAAACTCAACATCTAATTTCAAGGCCATTGAAATAGTGCAAGATGGCTTCATTTGGATGAAACATGGCCGTAACAACGATAATAGATGGCAACAAAACTCAACATCAAATTTCAAGGCCATTGAAATAGAGCAAGATGGCTTCATTTGGATGAAACATGGCCGTAACAACGATAATAGATGACAACAAAACTCAACATCTAATTTCAAGGCCATTGAAATAGTGCAAGATGGCTTCATTTGGATGAAACATGGCCGTAACAACGATGATAGATGGCAACAAAACTCAACATCAAATTTCAAGGCCATCGAAATAGAGCAAGATGGCTTCATTTGGATGAAACATGGCCGTAACAACGATAATAGATGTCAACAAAACTCAACATCTAATTTCAAGGCCATTGAAATAGTGCAAGATGGCTTCATTTGGATGAAACATGGCCGTAACAACGATAATAGAGGTCAACAAACTCAACATCAAATTTCAAGGCCATTGAAATAGTGCAAGATGGCTTCATTTGGATGAAACATGGCCGTAACAACGATAATAGATGGCAAAAAAACGCAACATCTAATTTCAAGGCCATCGAAATAATGCAAAATGGCTTCATTTGGATGAAACATGGCCGTAACAACGATAATAGAGGTCAACAAAACTCAACATCAAATTTCAAGGCCATTGAAATAGTGCAAGATGGCTCCATTAGGATGAAACATGGCCGTAACAACGATAATAGATGGCAACAAAATTCAACATAAAATTTCAAGGCCATTGAAATAGTGAAAGATGGCTTCATTTAGGATGAAACATGGCCGTAACAACGATAATAGATGGCAACAAAACTCAACATCAAATTTCAAGGCCATTGAAATAGTGCAAGATGGCTTCATTTCGATGAAACATGGCCGTAACAACGATAATAGATGGCAAAAAAAACTCAACATCAAATTTCAAGGCCATTGAAATAGTGCAAGATGGCTTCATTTGGATGAAACATGGCCGTAACAACGATAATAGATGGCAACAAAACGCAACATCTAATTTCAAGGCCATCGAAATAGTGCAAGATGGCTTCATTTGGATGAAACATGGCCGTAACAACGATAATAGATGGCAACAAAATTCAACATCAAATTTCAAGGCCATTGAAATAGTGAAAGATGGCTTTATTAGGATGAAACATGGCCGTAACAACAATAATAGATGGCAACAAAACTCAACATCAAATTTCAAGGCCATTGAAATAGTGCAAGATGGCTTCATTTGGATGAAACATGGCCGTAACAACGATAATAGAGGTCAACAAAACTCAACATCAAATTTCAAGGCCATTGAAATAGTGCAAGATGGCTTCATTTGGATGAAACATGGCCGTAACAACGATAATAAATGGCAAAAAAACGCAACATCTAATTTCAAGGCCATCGAAATAGTGCAAGATGGCTTCATTTGGATGAAACATGGCCGTAACAACGATAATAGAGGTCAACAAACTCAACATCAAATTTCAAGGCCATTGAAATAGTGCAAGATGGCTCCATATGAATGAAACATGGCCGTAACAACGATAATAGATGGCAACAAAACTCAACATCTAATTTCAAGGCCATTCAAATAGTGCAAGATGGCTTCATTTGGATGATCCATGGCCGTAACAAGGATGATAGATGGCAACAAAACTCAACATCAAATTTCAAGGCCATCGAAATAGAGCAAGATGGTTTCATTTGGATGAAACATGGCCGTAACAACGATAATAGATGTCAACAATACACAACATCTAATTTCAAGGCCATTGAAATAGTGCAAGATGGCTTCATTTGGATGAAACATGGCCGTAACAACGATAATAGATGGCAACAAAATTCAACATCGCATTTGAAGGCTATTGAAATAGTGCAGATGGCTTCATTTGGATGAAACAAAATCTCTCCCATCCATCATTTACCAACATTCCATCATTCCCTTATCTCCTATCCATCTTATCCCTTCTATCCATCCTATCACTCCTGTCTCTCTTTCCATCCTTTTCCTCCTTTCCCTCTTTCCCTCCTTTCCCTCCTTTCCCTTCTCTCCCTCCTTTCCATCCTTTCCCTGCTTTTCCTCCTTTCCCTCCTTTCCCTCCTTTCCCTCCTTTCCCTCCTTTCCCACCTTCCCTTCTTTCACTCCTTCTTTCCTCCTTTCCCTCCTTTCCCTCCTTTCCCTCCTTTCCCTCCTTTCCCTCCTTTCCCTCCTTTCCCTCCTTTCCCTCCTTTCCCTCCTTTCCCTCCTTTCCCTCCTTTCCCTCCTTTCCCTCCTTTCCCTCCTTTCCTCCTTTCCCTCCTTTCCCTCCTTTCCCTCCTTTCCCTCCTTTCCTCCTTCTTTCCCCTCCTTTCCCTCCTTTCCCTCCTTTCCCTTCTTTCACCCCTTTCCCTCATATCCAACCATTCCCACCTTTCCCTCCTTTCCCTCCTTTCCCTCCCTTCCCTCCTTTCCCTCCTTTCCCTTCTTTCCCTTCTTTCCCTCCTTTCCCTCCTTTCCAACATTTCCCCTCTTTCCCTCCTTTCCCTCCTTTCCCTCCTTTCCCTCCTTTCCCTCCTTTCCCTCCTTTCCCTCCTTTCCCTCCTTTCCCTCCTTTCCCTCCTTTCCCTCATTTCCCTCCTTTCCCTCCTTTCACTCCTTTCCCTCCTTTCACTCCTTTCCCTCCTTTCCCTCCTTTCCCTCCTTTCCCTCTTTTCCCTCCTTTCCCTCCTTTCCCTCCTTTCCCTCCTTTCCCTCCTTTCCGTCCTTTTCGTCCTTTTCGTCCTTTCCCTCCTTTCCCTCCTTTGCCTGCTTTCCCTCCTTTTCCTTCTATCCGTCTGTCGTTTACGATAATTCAGCCTTAAAAACAAAGCGTTGCTAGGTAGCAATGCTTGCTGAATAGCTACGTTATGCAACGCGCCAGCGATTAAACGGGCTGGTTTAACGATTTAATGGAAAACATAGGCTAAGAAGAAAATGCTGATCGACGACGGTCAGCATTTTTAGAGTATAAATTCAATTGAAAAAATAATGAAGGCATTATTTGCCAATAGCCAGTTGGTGCGTTTATTATTGTGCTTAAGTCGGCGTGTACTGTGCCTGTCTTGGGCTGCAGCTCCGAAAGACACTTTCGTGTGCGCGACAAATGGTGGCTCCAGAGAGGATGCATCAACCAACGGATCGGCAAGTAGTCCAATGTCCTCCTTTCCCTTCTTTCTCTCCTTCCCTCCTTTTCCTCATTTCCCTCATTTCCAACCTTTCCCTCCTTTCCCTCCTTTCCCTCCTTTCCCTCTTTTCCCTCCTTTCCCTCCTTTCCCTCCTTTCCCTCCTTTCCCTCCTTTCCCTCCTTTCCTCCTTTCCCTCATTTCCCTCCTTTCCTCCTTTCCCTCATTCTCTGCTTCCCTCCTTTCTCACCTTTCCATCCTTTCCCTCCTCATTCCTTTCCCTCCTTTTCCTTCTTTCCGTCTGTCGCTTACGATAATTTAGCCTTAAAAACAAAGCGTTGCTAGGTAGCAATACTTGCTGAATAGCTACGTTATGCAACGTGCCAGCGATTAAGCGATTAGTGGCTCCAGAGAGGATGCATTAACCAACGGATCGGCAAGTAGTGAAATTAATTTAGAAAACATAAATAGGCTGCAAAAGCATCTGAAAGGTTAAGCACTTCGTGCAGTTAGCGGGTCAATGCTTAACCCAGAAAACCGTTGCGCTCGTTATAACCAGGCTCGACAAAATGGTCGGGAACCCTGAAAGCATTTACAAGTCTTTACTGCTAGAATTACTAGTGATAAAACATATAACGACAGATAATCCTTCAGCATTTTTAGAATTTTCCAACGCTTTGCGCAATCTCATTGACAACATGGTGTTGTTGAAGCAAGAAGGATTTTGAATGACCAAAGGCTGCTAAACGATTTAACATCAAGGTTTTCAACCGAACTTCGGAACGAAAGGTTGATCGAGAATCGAACCATTCGAACAGTTCGGTAAAGTGCACGAACGAACGAGATTCTTAACAAAAACGACCAGGACTTTTGGAAGAAACTGACTACACCGAACACGTTCGAACGTTCCGTTCATTGTTCGACGACACACATAAATGTGGTAATGAAACGTGCAAAATCATATTGCTTTCTCGCTCTTGCTCACACCGTGCGAACGGGTCGTCAGAGTTCAAAATGTACCCTGTTGGTGTTGAAATCGTACCCATACAACTCAATTCCTCGAACGCCGTCGAATTTGTCAGGCAGTGTTCGATACGTGTGCTGTTGGTTTGGAAATCGTATCGATACGACTGAATTCATCGAATGTGTTTGAACTGGTGTTCGATCTGTGTTCTGTTGGTATGTAAATCGTACCTACACAACTGAATTCATCGAACGCGTTCGAACTGGCTCATTTGTGTTCGATCTGTGCTCTGTTGGTGTGGAAATTATACATATACAATTGAATAGATCGATCCCGTTCAAACGGATTATTCATTATTCGCAAATGAACTGAACTGGAACTGCCCTCATCATGTTGATCCATATTTAAGTAGTTTTTTTATAGAATCCTTGAATGTGTATAAGGCATAGGGTACAATATATGCTGGAGACATCTATGCTCGTATTAGTTTTATACATGCTAGTTTTTCGTCGGTTTTTCGATAGCTAGCCAGACAGCAGATGGGCCGAGTGTTTAATGTTTTTAAATTATTGGTGTCAACCGCAGAATGAGTACTTCTTTGGCTACAGTATGCGTCTATGGCGGGTAAATGAAAAAGATAACGAGCGTTCTTTGTAAATAAAAACCCCATGAAAAAAGAACGAAATAATCGTCGTTCACTTACGATTCTTTTGGTGAGCGAACTAGTTCGTTCGCGTTCGGTCAAAAGAATCGTTTTGCCCATGCCTAGTTGAAACACACGATAAGTACTAAACAAGATAACAAGAATCTTACGCTACAAGACCTAGCAGAATGGCTGAAACCCTCTGAAGAACTAGCCATTATGCGGCCGCGAACGAAGGAGTATCCAAGCAAGAAAGGTCGAAACATCAAAATATACAGCATCGTCACAAAGGGCCAGAAAAGGAAACAATATGTATAATTTGTGGATTTCCTCACGAAACCACTCGTTGCAGGCAATTGAACGGTAAGACACCCAATATAAAATTAACTCTTTTTATTCGGCATAGAATTTGCACCAATTGCTGCAAGTTCAGCAACCATAACACCAAAAACTGTCGCCTATCAGCACAATGTAGCGTGGTACGGTTGCGGCAAAAGGCATCATAGTATCTGTTGTGTACTGGATTGCCAAACTACGATGAGATTCAATCGATAGGTTTATTCAAACTGAACGTGTTATTTGCATTCCCTACTTTTTATAGTTCAGAATGTAACAACGTGAACTATGATCAATTAATAATTATTACATGTGTGCTATGATCCAACATCTCCCCTGAACAATCGCGAACGTTTCGGATATGATTTTGCGTGGGCTGAATGTCTGCGCCCACACGTACGGTCCAAAACACCCGAAGTCATACAAAATCATGAAAATGTCTGCGCCCTTGTGTTCCGGCGTCCTCGTGAAGTTTACCGAGCCGAACCGAATAGTTGTGTTCAATAAACATGTGTGCGTAGCGGGTAGCAGCATTTGTACTGCTCACCTGCCGTATGCCGCTGTGATACCGAGCGAGACGCATAGACAACGCATCAAAAGGACATGTGTAGCCGGGAGGAAATTTTTCTGTGTCTCTTTTGCCTTGTCCTTGCCTTTAGATCCTGATTAGTGAAGCATGCATACCTTTCGGGTACGTTCGGGGTATAAGCTCTATCCCTCTCATGTTAATGGTGAAGATAGAATCGTATGTCATCGGCTCTGCATTCGGGCGTGGGCAGGCCCGTGGACGCCGTTTGTTCGCAGGCAATATTTACCGATATGTTTGAAATTCCAAAGTGCAAGAGAAAGTGTATTCATTATGTTGCCCTATTTATAATTTTTCTATGATTGCCACTCACGCGAGTGGCAACTCACCCGCTACTCATCATTTCCTACCGTGCTCATTCTCACTTGACGAAACTCACTTTCGTCAAGTTATCATTTGACATCCAAGCAAAGCGTCAACACCCCCCTTATAACCGCAGGACTCCACACAGCATAACACGGAGCGCAACATAATAACTGACAGCTGCTTAACGCTTCAGAAAACGCTTTATTGCCTGTACCATGTTATGAATATCCGTAGTAGGCCGCTCATTTCTCATTGAAAAGCTACCAACCTACTGCGATTACCGACAGTTAATGAAACGCTTTACCTCCTTTCCCAAGCGTTTTCTTAAGCGTTTGGCAGCTGTCAGTTGTTATGTTGCGCTCCGTGTTATGCTGTGTGGAGTCCTGCGGTAACTGAATGATCCAACATCTCTCCCCTTAATTGGTACTTCTGGAATGAATTGAGTGTTCGGTAGCTGTTTGGTAGCTCGGAGATGCCTAATCCCGGAAACAATGTTTGAAGGTGTGTATTGTGGATCTGGTGGTTAAAACATCTGTCTTCAAATTCAACCAGTTGGTGTGTGCTCGTATCGATTCCGGCTCAGCTCCTCCGTGCTTACTTGGGCTGAGAAGCGACGAAACAGTTTGAAACGGTATGGAAATATACCTGCAGTAACTTTTTCGTCCCAATTGGTGGTTCGAAATACATTTGATTGTGCGTTTCGAAATACTTTCCCTCCATTCCCTCCTTTCCCTTTTTTCCCTCCTTTCCCTCCTTTACACCATTTCCTTCCTTTCCCTCCATTCCCTCCTTTCCCTCCTTTCCCTCCTTTCCATCTTTTCCCTCCTTTCCTCCTTTCCCTCCTTTCCCTCCTTTCCCTCCTATCCCTCCTTTCCAACCTTTCCCTCTTTTCCCTCCTTTCCCTCCTTTCCTCCTTTCCCTATTTTCCCTCTTTTCCCTCTTTTCCCACCTTTCCCTCCTTTCCCTCCTTTCCTTCCTTTCCCTCTTTTCCCACCTTTCCCTCCTTTTTACCTTTCCCTCTGTCGCTGACAATAATTAATCTTTAAAAACGAAGCGTTGCTGGTCAATACTTGCTGAATAGCTACGTTATGCAACGCGCCAGCGATGCGCGCTTTTAAACGATTTTATGGAAAACATAGGCTAAGAAGAAAATGCTGATCGACGACGGTCAGCATTTTTAGAGTATAAATTCAATTGAAAAAAATAATGAAGGCATTATTTGCCAATAGCCAGTTGGTGCGTTTATTATTGTGCTTAAGTCGGCGTGTACTGTGCCTGTCTTGGGCTGCTGCTCCGAAAGACACTTTCGTGTGCGCGACATATGGTGGCTCCAGAGAGGATGCATTAACCAACGGATCGGCAAGTAGTCCAATGCCCTCCTTTTCCTCTTTTCCCTCTATAGGGTTATGCGTGTCAACTACTATCTACTTCGGATGTACGGAATGATTTCTACTCACGTCAGGTTCGCTTAGCGGTCAAAATGAAAGAGAGCGTTTATATTTTTATTTCCGATGCACGGTAGTGCAGTTATCCGGTTCGGTACGATTACCGAATTAAGCCGATTGCTTGCATGCGGTGTAACGCAAGTGTGGTGTAACGCAGGTGTGGTGTATTAGCGCAACTATAGTGTGGTGCAGCTTGCGTGCGAGGTACGCCACACCTCCTTTCCCTCCTTTCCCTCCTTTCCCTCCTTTCCCTCCTTTCCATCCTTTCCCTCCTTTCCCACCTTTCCCTCCTTTCCCTCCTTTCTCTCCTTTCCCTCCTTTCCCTTTTTCCAACCTTTCCCTCCTTTCCCTCCTTTCCATCCTTTCCCTCCTTTCCCTCCTTTCCCTTCTTTCCCACCTTTCCATCCTTTCCCAACATTCCCTCCTTTCCCCGCTTTCTCACCTTTCCATCCTTTCCCCCTTTTCCAACATTTCCCTCCTTTCCCTCCTTTCCCTCCTTTCCCTCCTTTCCCTCCTTTCCCTCTTTTCCCTCCTTTCCCTCCTTTCCCTCCTTGTCATCTTATGCCTCCTTTCCCTCTTTTCCCTCATTTTCCTCATTTCCCTCCTTTCCCTCTTTTCCCTCATTTTCCTCCTTTCCCTCCTTTCCCTCCTTTCCCTCCTTTCTCTTCTTTCCCTCCTTTCCCTCCTTTCCCCCCTTTCCCTCCTTTCCCTCCTTTCCCTCCTCTCCCTCCTTTCCCTTCTTTCCCTCCTTCCCCTCCTTTTCCTCCTTTCCATCTTCTCCCTCCTTTCCCTCTTTTCCCTCCTTTCATTCTTTTCCCTCCTTTCATTCTTTTCCCTCCTTTTTACCTTTCCCTCTATCGCTGACAATAATTAAGCTTTAAAAACGAAGCGTTGCTGGTCAATACTTGCTGAATAGCTACGTTATGCAACGCGCCAGCGATGCGCGCTTTTTAACGATTTTATGGAAAACATAGGCTAAGAAGAAAATGCTGATCGACGACGGTCAGCATTTTTAGAGTATAAATTCAATTGAAAAAATTAATGAAGGCATTATTTGCCAATAGCCAGTTGGTGCGTTTATTATTGTGCTTAAGTCGGCGTGTATTGTGCCTGTCTTGGGCTGCAGCTCCGAAAGACACTTTCGTGTGTGTTCACGCCTAGAGCGTAGCCTAAGCATGTATATACTAGTGTTAGTGATAGGATTATAATGAAATAGGATAATATAGGAATAATTGTAAAATAAAGTTTAGTCTAAGCCCACAAGCCGTCTCAGCAACATCGTTTATTTGAGCTATTGAACATTTATCCTTCGAACCGGATGTACTGTGACATTGATTAAGTTAGAGTTAGTTAATTTTGCCGTTCGGTATGTTGTTTGAATAAAGAGTGTGTGGCTAGACTCGAGGCACAATTATTGGGCGCTGGATCGGGTACGAACTGTTGCGGATGATTAGTGAACTTGTGCTAGGACAGTTGAGGCATATTGGCATCAGAGAGTGAACTTTTGAACTGCGTTCAATTAGTGTGGTCTACCAAATTGTATTTTGTGTTATTTGCACCAATTTGAGTGTGACTGGAGCGCAGCGTTTTCTTGTGATAGGAAGTTTACGTTTCTCGTGCAGCCATGATGGCCTATTGAGTTGGGTTTGTGTGTGTAGCCTCAACCAAACGGTTTTATGCGTACCACATCAAGAGTGTGTAAAGACAGTGTGCGTGGAAAGTGTTCGTGTATTGCCCTGCAGTGTACGTGTAAAACGCACTCGAATAGGGAGAGAGCTACGTATTGGTCACTCTCAGCAGGGTTGTCTAACGCATAATAGCGGGAGAGTGTATAGAGACTGTGAAGGATTGCGCTAGAAAGGAAAGTGTGTGCGTGAACACTGCGCTGAGTACAAGCATCTAATAGCTGAGGCAAGATTGAGTGAACGTGCGTTAAATTTGAGTCTTTGCAATAGTGTATTTGAGAGGTTGTTGCAATAGTGTGTTTGAGAGGTTGTTGACTCGTTCTGGATTGCGACAGTGTTAGATACGGTGCGCGTAAGGCTTAGAATTTTGAGAAGAATATTTTTGGTGTGTGATTAATTTAACGAATCGGAACATTGTTGCTTACAGTTTGTTAAAACCTTGGAAGAAGTCAACATGACGCTTAAGGCTCAAGCGATTAAGCAACTGAAGCGTACGTATGATGATCGGTTACGTGCGATTGATGCGTTTGTGCAGTTTAAGGAGGGTTACAATGCGACAACGCATTATACTCAGTTAGCGAGTCAATTGCAGGCGTTAGAAGAAGCTAAGCGAGAGTTTGAAAGTGTGAGGGACAAGGTATTGCTGGAGCTGGACGATTATGATGAACAATTAATTAACGAAGAACGAAACCAGTTTTACGAACAGTATCACAGTGTAAAGGGTTTTCTCCGTAACAAACGAGGTGTAGATGAAGGGAACGTCCATTTTCCAACAGTACGATGGCGGTGTCAATGAACTCGAGTGCGAGTAAGGCTACCTAAGATTGAGTTACCAACGTTTGATGGCGACATAACTCAATGGGTAACCTTTAAGGATCGATTTGTATCGATGGTGCATGACGTGGCAGAAATATCGGTGATGAAGCTGCAGTATTTGCTAGCCTCGCTGAAGGGCGACGCATTGGCATCTTTCGAACACGTCCAGCTCGTCGCAGAAAATTATGATACAACATGGAAGGCGCTGCTGGAACGCTATGATGATAGCAAGATTCTTCGTCGGGAATATTTCAAGGCGCTGTACCGGCTGGAGCCCATGACCGCTGCTTCCGCAGAGGAACTTACTCGAGTGGTAAACGAATGTAAACGTTTAGTGAGAGGCATGGAAAGGTTGAAGGAACCCATTAATCAGTGGGACACCCCGCTCACCAGCATGGTAAGATGGAAATTACATTCAAAATTACTAATAGCGTGGGAACAATTTTCAGCCGACGAGAAAACCGATACGTACGAAATGATGATGAACTTTTGTGAACGACAAATCAAGATGTTGACCAGCACGGCCCTTCACCATGGTAACTCGATCCTCACGAAGCCAGTCACCCAAGGCAGCAGCTTCCAACGTCAAGCGGTTCATCGAGGCTGGACACCGCGGACAGCAGAGAAGACAGTGAAAAGGGCACCTGGTACATGGATGACATGTGCTGCACAAATGACACCGCAAGATCCTTCGAAATGTGTGTATTGCCAAAACAATCATCAGTTAGCAAGCTGCACAGCGTTTGAAGGTTTATCTGTCGTCGAAAGATTGCGAATTGTACAAGAAGGCAGGGTTTGTTACAAATGCCTGAGGCGAGGGCATGGTGCACGTTGGTGTAAGGTGAGAGGTAATTGTAACAAGTGTGAAGGCCGACATCATATGTTGATATGTATGAAAGAAGTACCATCAGACGCGCAAGTAGCTATTCCTATGGTGCAACCAGCATCGGTAGAAAATCAGCCACAAACTGGGACGATAACTGCTACCACTTACGGAATTGTAAGGAAAACTGGTATGGTGTGGTTATCTACAGCGATCATTTGGGTCAGTGGACAGGATGGGCAAGAGTTTCCTGCTAGAGCACTTTTGGACCAAGGGTCGCAAGCAAACTTCATTTCTGAGCGATTAGTGCAGCAGCTGCAGTTACGAAAAAGACGCTTAGAAAAACCATTGCATGGTATAGGATCGGTCTCTCTAACGACAGCCAGTATGGTGACAGCAAACATAAGATCACGAGTAACACCTTTTACGGCATGTTTAGATTACTTAGTACTACCTAAGGTAATCACGGATTTTCCACCTCGGCGTGTGGATGTTAAGGATTGGAATATTCCAGAAGCACTGTTACTTGCAGATCCATTGTTCTCAGAGCCAGACAGTATAGATATATTAATTGGTGCTGAAATATTCGTTGAACTATTGGAGCAAGGCCAGTTGCGCTTAGCGCCTCATTTGCCCATGTTATTAAACACAAAGTTTGGTTGGGTCGTATGTGGCAGGGAGCAGAGCAAGGATAAGGAAACCAATATCCAAGTAATTGCGTGTGGAATGTTTGATGAGGGAATGAAAAAGACAATGGACCGATTGGTGATGTTGTCAGATGAATTTAATGTGGATAACGAAGATGTGTCAACATTAGGGCTGATTTGTATCCCTCGGACGGATCAATTTCGTGTACAAATCCCAGCACTAGATGCTGAAAAACCCATCACAAAGAGAGCGGTTATGAGCGATGTGGCAAGGATTTATGATCCGTTAGGCTTTCTAGATCCGATCAAAATGACAGCAAAACTACTATTACAAAGGATCTGGGCTATGAAGAATAATAGTGGAAAGAACTGGTCGTGGGATGAACTGCTACCAGAAGCGATGCAAATAGAATGGAAGGCTTTCGTAAACCAACTTAATAGATTGGAACAGATTCGTATTCCAAGAAGGTTACTTATGGATGGCGAATGGCAGTATCATATATTTTGTGATGCGTCTGAGAGGGGTTACGGTGCAACGGTGTACGTGAGAAACGCGGAGGCAAGGAGAGGGATTGAGGTAGCGCTACTAATGTCAAAATCGAAGGTGGCGTCATTGTCGAAAAGGCTTACCATTGCTAGGTTGGAATTGTGTGGAGCATTGTTGGCTAGTAGATTGTATCAAACAATGAGGAGAGCAAATATGGCTAAGGGAGTTTGCTATTTGTGGACTGATTCCATGACAGGTTGGCACTGGATAAACGCACCACATAATCACTGGAAAACGTTCGTAGCTAATCGGGTAGCAAAGATTCAGAAGTTAACAGAAGGCTGTTACTGGCGACATGTACCAGGCGTTATGAATCCAGCAGACCTCGTATCACGAGGCTGTGAGCCAGATAGTTTCTCGGAGAATACCTTATGGTGGTCGGGGCCACAGTGGTTGAGAGAAGGAGTGGAGAGGTGGCCAGGAATTCCAACTAAGGGAGAAACAACCAGCGAAGAAAAACGGGTGACGGTAGCACTAGTTTCTTCTGGAACGGAAGAAAGCTTCTGTAGTTATTTGTTCAGTCGAACATCATCGTATACAACGCTTCGAAGAGTTGTCGGATATTGTTTGCGTTATATTGAAAGTCGACTTAACCAATGCAAGCAAGAGAGAGGAAGTGCGTTAACGACTGAGGAACTATACCGAGCAGAAAGAGCCATTTGTCGAGTAGTACAAACTGAGCATTTTCCAGGAGAGATCAAATTGTTAAAGAAAGGCGAATTGGTCGCCAGGCGTTCAGAACTCGCAACACCTAGTCCATATATGGATGAAACTGGTTTGATTCGAGTAGGTGGTAGACTGGGACGATCTACAGTAAATGCGAATACTAAACACCCAATTGTTATACCGAGGGGTTGTCAGTTAGCCACATTATTAGTAGAATGCTTCCATAAAAGATATCTACATGCGGCGCCTCAATTGTTAGCAACTACGTTAAGGCAAAGATTTTGGTTAATTAAGGCTAGATCCAGTATAAGAAAGGTTACAAGACAGTGCGTGCGGTGTTTTCGAACTAAACCACCATCATGTGTAACACAACCAATGTCAGATTTGCCAACATCACGCGTGACAGAGGCTAGGCCATTTGCAATCTCCGGTGTAGACTACTGCGGTCCATTTTGAATGTGAAGAGTAATCAACGCAAATAAGTACCAACCAAGGCATTTATCGCCGTATTTGTGTATTTTGTTACACGAGCAATTCATCTCGAGCTAGTTTCAGATTTGAGCACGTCAGCATTTTTAGCAGCCTTCAGAAGATTTGTAGCTAGAAGAGGGTTGCTAACAGAGATGAACTCGGATAATGGGACAAATTTTAAGGGAGCTGCTAATGAACTTCGTAAACTACACGATCTATTTAAGTCTGTACAATTTCAGGAGAGTGTGCAATCATGGAGTAGTCAGCAAGGCATCAAGTGGAAGTTTATACCCCCTCGCGCTCCACATTTTGGGGGCCTTTGGGAGGCAGCTGTGCGATCTATGAAATTTCAACTTCGACGTGTGATCGGAGAGTCTCCCATGACGTACGAAGATCTCTTAACGGTTCTAGTTGAGATCGAAGGATGTCTCAATTCCCGGCCTCTAACGTCGCTATCAGATGATCCTGCGGATATGGTAGTGCTCACGCCAGGACACTTCCTTACGGGGTCAAATATGCAGCAAATTGCGGAGATTGATGTTAGCAATATTCCTGATAATAGACTAAATCATTGGCGTGCGGTGCAAAAACGGGTACAACATTTTTGGGCACGGTGGAGAAAAGAATGCCTTCAGCAGTTACAGGCTAGAACAAAATGGCACGGGCCAGCTGTCAAGATTAGTCCTGGAATGATGGTGCTTATAAGGGAGGATAATGTGCCCCTGGCAAATGGCCGTTAGGAAGAATTACAGAAGTACATCCAGCAGAAGACGGGGTAGTAAGAGTGGTAACTATCAAAACGGCACAAGCAGAAAGGGTAAAACGACCTGTTGCTAGAATTTGTATTTTGCCATTTAATGCTAAGAGCATAGAAGAAGGTAGTGAAATAAGAGAGGCTAATTAGAATGTTATGATTGAATTGTATTGAATTAATGGGTGCGATAAAATTAGAATTTTATGGTGGTCGGGATGTTCACGCCTAAAGCGAAGTCTAAGCATGTATAAACTAGTGTTAGTGATAGGATTATAATGAAATAGGATAATGTAGGAATAATTGTAAAATAAAGTTTAGTCTAAGCCCACAAGCCGTCTCAGCAACATCGTTTATTTGAGCTATTGAACAGTGTGCGCGACAAATGGTGGCTCCAGAGAGGATGCATCAACCAACGGATCGGCAAGTAGTCTAATGCCCTCCTTTCCCTCCTTTCCCTCCTTTCCCTCCTTACCCTTTTTTCCTCCTTTCCCTCCTTTCCAACCTTTCCCTCCTTTCCCTCCTTTCCCTCCTATCCCTCCTTTCCCTCATTTTCTTCCTTTCCCTCCGTTCCCTCATTTCCTTCCTTTCCCTCCTTTCTCGCCTTTCCATCCTTTCCCTCCTCATTCCTTTCCCTTATTTTCCTTCTTTCCGTCTGTCGCTTACGATAATTTAGCCTTAAAAACAAAGCGTTGCTAGGTAGCAATACTTGCTGAATAGCTACGTTATGCAACGCGCCAGCGATTAAACGCGCTGGTTTAACGATTTGAAAAGAGACAGTTGGTGCGTTTATTATTGTGCTTAAGTCGGCGTGTACTGTACCTGTCTTGGGCTGCAGCTCCGAAAGACACTTTCGTGTGCGCGACAAATGGTGGCTCCAGAGAGGATGCATCAACCAACGGATCGGCAAGTAGTCCAATGTCCTTCTTTCCCTTCTTTCTCTCCTTCCCTCCTTTTCCTCCTTTCCCTCATTTCCAACCTTTCCCTCCTTTCCCTCCTTTCCCTCCTTTCACTCCTTTCCCTCCTTTCCCTCTTTTCCCTCCTTTCCCTCCTTTCCCTCCTTTCCCTCCTTTCCCTTCTTTCCCTCCTTTCCCTCCTTTCCCTCCTTTCCATCCATTCCTCCTTTCCTTCCTTTCCCTCCTTTCCTCCTTTTCCTCCTTTCCTCCTTTCCCTCCTTTCCCTCCTTTCCCTCCTTTCCCTCCTTTCCCTCCTTTCCCTTTTTTTCCAACCTTTCCTTCATTTCCCTTCTTTCCCTCCTTTCCCTCCTCTCCCTCCTTTTCCTCCTTTCCATCTTTTCCCTCTGATCGCGCAAACCCCTACGTTGTGTTAATTTTTATGTTTTTTACTTAAAACTGCTTTATTGAAATATAACGCGAAACTTTTGTGTGCTACGCAAAGCCGTTGCTCTTGGTGTGTCGGTTCTTGTATCAATTTGATCGATCTTTTCCCGCTATCCTAATCGCACCAATACATACAAAACAGAAACTGTCAAATATATGCACAGTTCGATAAAAACGCAATTACGTGAAACGCAGTTGAAATATTTCAATTACACCGTAACACACATTCCTAAACATACTCCCCGCCTTGATGGGACATCAACAAAGAAAAAAATGTAAACAAACTAAGTGACAAGGGAAAGCAATAGCAAACAAAAACACAGATAAACGCGTGCCTACAAGATCTCCTACGAAATTGATGCTTATTCCTACGTTCAACTAAACAGCATTATTCGCAACGTGTTATCTAAACACTCTTCATTTGGTTGCAAAGCTGCACCACATTTGAAAATTTACTTGAGTGTTGTTTGTATGCGTGCGCCTGTGTTTGTTCGGACAGTGCCGTATAGGAGAGTATTCCTTTCTTCTGTATGATATCGCTCTGGCTAATCTGTTTCCTACTTTTTTGCAGTGAACGCATGCAAACGGCTGCTGACACGTACGGTACAGATAAAGGCTGCGGTTGATTTGCGATTGCTGAACCCGTAACGATCCAGCCAAAAACGCTATCAATTAGTACTGGAGATTCCTCAGATAAATGTAACCGGCCCGATGTTGGAAAGAAAGATTGGTAGTGTTTGACTCCTATTATCAGATCAATCGAAAGAGATTTATTAAAATCAGGGTCCGCCAAAGGCAGCTCTTCTGGGATGTTCCACTTGGAGACCGATACGCTCTGCGAAGGAAGATTAGATATTAGTGTTTCCATTATTAAAAACTTCATATCGCTACTATAAGTTCCTTTTCTTGATCGAATTTCAGCAAACACTGATTCCCGAATGCTTCGAACTGTTCCGCCAGCCGCCTCGACCTTTACATCCTCACTCAACGGCCGTAGTTTGTAGCAAGTGCGCTAGCTTTGCCGTGATGAGATTAGGTTGAGATGTACTGTCTAATAACGCGCGAACAGTATGCGCTTTACCGTAAACATCCATAATTTGCAAACGAATGGTGGGTAAAAACACTTGCTCAGCAGTGGTGGTGTGATAAGACCCGCTCAAAATCTTCGGATGATAAAGTGCTGAATCCGTTTGTTGCACCGTTCCTGGGCTCTCCGCCGTTGCCACAGTTGGTATAACACTTGAGCAGAACCGATCAGCATTCGATGAACGATGCAACAATGAGTGATGTTTACAGCTGGTTACTGATGGACAGTTCCGTGCAAAGTGGCCCGGCTTCAGACAATTGTTACACACCTTCTTGCCAGAAACTATTTGAAGACGGCCAGATAGAGGAAGACGGTGAAACTTGTAACAATTCCTTAAAGCATGCTGGTGTTGACAATAAGTGCATCTTTTCAAGCTGCTCGCCGTGAGCGAACACGACAAAAGATGCGATGTTGGTCGTCGTTCTGCATTAGGATGAGTAGATTCTCGCTGAGTCGGATGATTCATTGACATGGACTCTAAAATACGCATTTTTCTTTGTAGGAATTCAATGAGCGTATTGTAATCTGGTGATTCAAGGGTAGAAGCATGATCTTCCCAGGTGTGAAGCGTCTGCTCTGGAAGCTTTGTACACAAAAGATATTCTAATATAGTGCTCCACTGATCTGTAGGTTCGCCAAGCTGATGGAGCATTTTCACATGACGATCAAACTCGTCCACCAACTTGTGGAGAGAAGCGTTTGTTTCTTTTGACACTATATGAACGCTAAGCATGGCTTGAAGATGTCGCTTTTATGCAGGTAGTCATTGGCATAACGGTCAACCAAAGCTTTCCACGCAATTTGGTAATTTGAAGTACGCAAAGGTATTGACTGTAGCAATTTAGCAGCATCACCCTTCAAAGAAGCACGTAGGTAGTGAAACTTCTGGATTTCCATTATCCCTGAATTGTTATGGATTAAAGCTTCAAAGGTATCCCGAAATGAAGCCCATTGCATTTCGTTACCATCAAATTCAGGAAGTGTAATCGGAGGCAATGCAATACCCGAAAATGCAATGCTGTTGTTAGGAGCAGGAGATGCGAATTCCGCCTGCAACATAGCGGTTAGCCGAGCGCGTAACACAAATATGCTTTCCTCGATCGACGCGCGCTTTTCACACTCTGCTACGAGATCTTCTGTGTTACTCATATTTTCTATGAGCTGCTGAATGGTGTCAAATTCGGTGGCTAGAGTTTCCAGTTGTGCAGCACGAAAGGGTATCTGATGATGATCACGCACTGAAGAAAAATTTGCCACAAATGTAGACGCCCGTTGCAATCGTTCCTCTAACGTCCTTCTTCGTAATCGGAGTTCAACTTCGTTGGCCATTACTGCGATGCGATTTAGTGACACGATGGTGGTTCAAATAACGATGGCGCAGATGAAGCGTTACCATGAAAAACCGCACAGTCACTCTAGCTCCGCTACGTAAGGTGGTACGAGAAAGACAAATGCGCCAAAGAAACGAGTTCCACAATTGTTCACAACGTCCGAATGAACAATATCGTGTTGAACGTCACTCAAATCACGAAAACAGTAATTCCTGTTAATCAATGTTCACGGATTCAACGGGGAAGGTAATGAACACCCAAACGGAAAACGATTTGCACAATAACGAAAAGTTCCGGAAAATTCTTGATTCCGCAGTATCCTGGTCACGGCACCAATTATGATCGCGCAAACCCATACGTTGTGTTAATTTTTATGTTTTTTACTTAAAACTGCTTTATTGAAATATAACGCGAAACTTTTGTGTGCTACGCAAAGCCGTTGCTCTTGGTGTGTCGGTTCTTGTATCAATTTGATCGATCTTTTCCCGCTATCCTAATCGCACCAATACATACAAAACAGAAACTGTCAAATATATGCACAGTCCGATAAAAACGCAATTACGTGAAACGCAGTTGTAATATTTCAATTACATCGTAACACGCATTCCTAAACACCCTCCTTTCCCTCTTTTCCCTCCTTTTCCTTCTTTCCGTCTGTCGCTGACAATAATTAAGCTTTAAAAACGAAGCGTTGCTGGTCAATACTTGCTGAATAGCTACGTTATGCAACGCGCCAGCGATGCGCGCTTTTTTAACGATTTTATGGAAAACATAGGCTAAGAAGAAAATGCTGATCGACGACGGTCAGCATTTTTAGAGTATAAATTCAATTGAAAAAATAATGAAGGCATTATTTGCCAATAGCCAGTTGGTGCGTTTATTATTGTGCTTAAGTCGGCGTGTACTGTGCCTGTCTTGGGCTGCAGCTCCGAAAGACACTTTCGTGTGCGCGACAAATGGTGGCTCCAGAGAGGATGCATCAACCAACGGATCGGCAAGTAGTCCAATGTCCTTCTTTCCCTTCTTTCTCTCCTTCCCTCCTTTTCCTCCTTTCCATCATTTCCAACATTTTCCTCCTTTCCCTCCTTTGCCTCCTTTCCCTCCTTTCCCTCCTTTTCCTCCTTTCCCTCCTTTCCAACCTTTCCCTCCTTTCCCTCCTTTCCATCCTTTCCATCCTTTCCCTCCTTTTCCACCTTTCCTCCTTTCCCATCCATTCCCTCATTTTCTTCCTTTCCCTCCATTCCTTCATTTTCTTCCTTTCCCTCCATTCCCTCATTTTCTTCCTTTCCCTCCATTCCCTCATTTTCTTCCTTTCCCTCCTTTCTCGCCTTTCCATCCTTTCCCTCCTCATTCCTTTCCCTCCTTTTCCTTCTTTCCGTCTGTAGCTTACGATAATTTAGCCTTAAAAACAAAGCGTTGCTAGGTAGAAATACTTGCTGAATAGCTACCTTATGCAACGCACCAGCGATTAAACGCACTGGTTTAACGATTTGCAAAGAGCCAGTTAGTGCGTTCATTTTTGTGCTTAAGTCGGCGTGTACTGTACCTGTCTTGGGCTGCAGCTCCGAAAGACACTTTCGTGTGCGCGACAAATGGTGGCTCCAGAGAGGATGCATTAACCAACGGATCGGCAAGTAGTCCAATGTCCTTCTTTCCCTTCTTTCTCTCCTTCCCTCCTTTTCCTCATTTCCCTCAATTCACTCATTTCCAACCTTTCCCTCCTTTCCCTCCTTTCCCTCCTTACCCTCCTTTCCCTCCTTTCCCTCCTTGCCATCTTATCCCTCCTTTCCCTCTTTTCCCTCCTTTCCCTCCTTTCCCTCATTTCCCTCCTTTCCCTATTTTCCCTCCTTTTCCTCCTTTCCCTCATTTCCCACCTTTCCCTTCTTTCCCTCCTTTCACTCTTTTCCCTCTTTTCCCACCTTTCCCTCCTTTCATTCTTTTCCCTCTTTTTTATCTTTCCCTCTGTCGCTGACAATAATTTAGCCTTAAAAACAAAGCGTTGCTAGGTAGCAATACTTGCTGAATAGCTACGTTATGCAACGCGCCAGCGATGCGCGCTTTTTTAACGATTTTATGGAAAACATAGGCTAAGAAGAAAATGCTGATCGACGACGGTCAGCATTTTTAGAGTATACATTCAATTGAAAAAATTAATGAAGGCATTATTTGCCAATAGCCAGTTGGTGCGTTTATTATTGTGCTTAAGTCGGCGTGTACTGTGCCTGTCTTGGGCTGCAGCTCCGAAAGACACTTTCGTGTGCGCGACAAATGGTGGCTCCAGAGAGGATGCATCAACCAACGGATCGGCAAGTAGTCCAATGTCCTTCTTTCCCTTCTTTCTCTCCTTCCCTCCTTTTCCTCCTTTCCCTCATTTCCAACCTTTCCCTCCTTTCCCTCCTTTCCCTCCTTTCCCTCCTTTCCCTCCTTTCCCTCCTTTCCCGCATTTCCAACCTTTCCCTCCTTTCCCTCCTTTCCCTCCTTTTCCTCCTTTTCCTCCTTTTCCTCCTTTCCCTCCTTTCCAACCTTTCCCTCCTTTCCCTCCTTTTCCTTCTTTCCCTGCTTTCCCTCCTTTCCCTCCTTTCCATCATTGCAATCATTTCCCTCCTTTCCCTCCTTTCCATCTTTTCCATCCTTTCCCTCTTTTCCCTCCTTTTCCTTCTTTCCGTCTGTCGCTGACAATAATTAAGCTTTAAAAACGAAGCGTTGCTGGTCAATACTTGCTGAATAGCTACGTTATGCAACGCGCCAGCGATGCGCGCTTTTTTAACGATTTTATGGAAAACATAGGCTAAGAAGAAAATGCTGATCGACGACGGTCAGCATTTTTAGAGTATACATTCAATTGAAAAAATTAATGAAGGCATTATTTGCCAATAGCCAGTTGGTGCGTTTATTATTGTGCTTAAGTCGGCGTGTACTGTGCCTGTCTTGGGCTGCAGCTCCGAAAGACACTTTCGTGTGCGCGACAAATGGTGGCTCCAGAGAGGATGCATCAACCAACGGATCGGCAAGTAGTACAATGCCCTCCTTTCCCTCCTTTCACTCCTTTCCCTTCTTTTCCTCCTTTTCCTCCTTTTCCTCCTTTCCCTCCTTTCCAACCGTTCCCTCCTTTCCCTCCTTTTCCTCCTTTCCCTCCTTTCCCTCCTTTCCCTCCTTTCCCTCCTTTCCCTCCTTTCCCTCCTTTCCCTCCTTTCCCTCCTTTCCCTCTCTTCCCTCCTTTCCCTCCTTTCCCTCCTTTCCCTCCTTTCCCTCCTTTCCCATCCATTCCCTCATTTTCTTCCTTTCCCTCCTTTCTCACCTTTCCATCCTTTCCCTCCTCATTCCTTTCCCTCCTTTTCCTTCTTTCCGTCTGTCGCTTTCGATAATTTAGCCTTAAAAACAAAGCGTTGCTAGGTAGCAATACTTGCTGAATAGCTACGTTATGTAACGTGCCAGCGATTAAGCGATTAGTGGCTCCAGAGAGGATGCATTAACCAACGGATCGGCAAGTAGTGAAATTAATTTAGAAAACATAAATAGGCTGCAAAAGCATCTGAAAGGTTAAGCACTTCGTGCAGTTAGCGGGTCAATGCTTAACCCAGAAAACCGTTGCGCTCGTAATAACCAAGCTCGACAAAATGGTCGGGAACCCTGAAAGCATTTACAAGTCTTTACTGCTAGAATTACTAGTGATAAAACATATAACGACAGATAACCCTTCAGCATTTTTAGAATTTTCCAACGCTTTGCGCAATCTCATTGACAACATGGTGTTGTTGAAGCAAGAAGGATTTTTGAATGACCAAAGGCTGCTAAACGATTTAACATCAAGGTTTTCAACCGAACTTCGGAACGAAAGGTTGAACGAGAATCGAACCGTTCGAACAGTTCGGTAAAGTGCACGAACGAACGAGATTCTTAACAAAAACGACCAGGACTTTTGGAAGAAACTGACTACACCGAACGTGTTCGAACGTTCCGTTCATTGTTCGACGACACACATAAATGTGGTAATGAAACGTGCAAAATCATATTGCTTTCTCGCTCTTGCTCACACCGTGCGAACGGGTCGTCAGAGATCAAAATGTACCCTGTTGGTGTTGAACACTGTTGGCTAACACAAGTACACTCTCATTCATCTCATTCAAAGTGGGCATGCCGGCCACTTTACGCAGTAAGGCTCTATCACCTGAGACATGGCCCTCCGCTCTAACATACCGAGAGTTTCGTGACTACCAGAACAACAACAATAACAATCCCAATACACGCGCCGTCATCGATACTAACTCGATACATCAACTCACACACGATCACCCTGCCACTCTCGCTGCAGACAGCTATCACAATCCACTCTCACGGTCCGGAATAAGCGCTCCGATATCAAACACCACTACAGATATGCACTCGCAGCCTAGTCCGATTTCCTCTCCTGCTATGACCACTACAAATGCAGGTTTGTTTACAACTGAACCACAGCAGGATCTCAACGAGCGAATGCTTGTCACCACTACACCTATCAGATCTCCTCCTGAATGCTTAGCCGCTCCTAAAAAAGACCGCGACGAGTTAACACTAAACGGACTGATGATTCTGCGGAAGCCGGTCCGTCAGATGAATAGCAATTGAATATCAACAACACAACAACAACATACAAAATACAAAATCGTAATATTAACTGAAACCTGGTTGAACAATAACATAAACAATGAGTTATTCAACGACGATCGCTATTCTATTTACCGATGCGATAGAACCACCACCAACAGCACTTTCTCCATCGGTGGTGGTGTTCTAATAGCCTGCTCTCGCTCTCTCTCATCTTGCGAAATTACACCGACGGATCGAACTATGGAACAGTTGTGGGTCAAAATTCGATTGGGCAATATTTTTGTTTATATCGGTGCCATGTATATTCCACCGTACAACGCATATAACGACATAATTGTTAACAAACATCTGGAAAGTATACGCGAAATTTCATCACGCATGAAAGATAACGATCTTCTGCTTCTGCTGCGCTGGAGATTTTAACAAATGGGACATTACGTGGTCCAAACTCAATCCAGCCGATGTCGAGGATGTACCATTGCGCTCCACTTTCATGCACTATAAACCGTCATCTAAGTCTCGAAATAATCATATTTTCATCGATGGTATGGCAGCAAACGGCCTTTATGAATTAAGCAACGTTAGAAACTCCATGGACCGACCACTCGATCTAATTTTTGCTAACTCCAACGCCACTGAGATCTGTTCTGCCGTGTCTAAATCCGAACCGGCCCTGCTCAAGCTCGACAATTATCATCCTGCACTCGAATGGTCAATACGTCACTATGATCCTCAAGCGTCTAGCTCCGATCCAAGCAACACATATCAGCAACGATTAAATTACTCAAAGGCTAATATCGTCGAACTGAAGGAAAGAATATTTCTATTCGGTTCTACTTTTAACTGCTCCAACTTTCCATCTGTTGACGACGCTGTTCATGCCTTCACGATTTTCATGAAAGATGCTCTACAATCCTGTACGCCAATTATGCACCAGAAACGCTCTCCAGCATGGAGTAATAACAGGCCATTCCCGGAGGAAGCCATTCCCGGCCAACGAGGAAGGAAGAAGGGCCACCTGCCCAAGCCGCTATCCGGAGGACGCCATTCCCGGCCAGCGCAGTGAAGTGAAGCGCAGTGAAGTGAAGTGCAGTGAAGTGAAAGCCGGAGGAAGCCATTCCCGGCCAACGTGGAAGGAAGAAGGGCCACCGGCCCAAGCCGCTATCCGGAGGACGCCATTCCCGGCCAGCGCAGTGAAGTGAAGTGCAGTGCAGTGAAAGCCGGAGGAAGCCATTCCCGGCCTACGAGGAAGGAAGAAGGGCCACCCGCCCAAGCCGCTATCCGGAGGACGCCATTCCCGGCCAGCGCAGTGAAGTGCAGTGCAGTGAAGTGAAAGCCGGAGGAAGCCATTCCCGGCCAACGAGGAAGGAAGAAGGGCCACCCGCCCAAGCCGCTATCCGGAGGACGCCGTTCCCGGCCAGCGCAGTGAAGTAAAGTGCAGTGAAGTGAAAGCCGGAGGAAGCCATTCCCGGCCAACGAGGAAGGAAGAAGGGCCACCCGCCCAAGCCGCTATCCGGAGGACGCCATTCCCGGCCAGCGCAGTGAAGTAAAGTGCAGTGAAGTGAAAGCCGTAGGAAGCCATTCCCGGCCAACGAGGAAGAAGGGCCACCCGCCCAAGCCGCTATCCGGAGGACGCCATTCCCGGTTAATGCAGTGAAGTGAAGTGCAGTGAAGTGAAAGCCGGAGGAAGCCATTCCCGGCCAACGAGGAAGGAAGAAGGGCCACCCGCCCGAGCAGCAACCGGAGGACGCCATTCCCGGTCAAGTGAGAAGTGCAACAGCAGCAGGAGAGCAGCAGCAGCAGAGCAGCAGTAGCAGAGCAGCGGTAGCAGAGCAGCGGTAGCAGAGCAGCGGCAGCGTTACGTCAACATTGTTACAAGCCTAGTAACACCAGCGAAGCGTAATACTGCGAAATCGTGAGTAATCGTGGCCAATTCTAAGGAGAAAATTGTACTTTTTGAGGGAGGGGAAGAAAATGAGTTAGGGCATTTAAGGGAGGAGATAGTCAAAATGAAGGAAGATCGCGCGGAAATGCTGCGAGTTATAGAAATGCAGGTCGAAATGCAAAAGCGACTCGAAACCAAGATAAGCGACTTGGAGGAAACGAACCCCAATATTGCTAGACTAGCTGTGCAAATGCTAGAGCTACAAACAGAATTAAAAAACAGAAAAGAGATAAACCACAAAACGCGAGACGCAAGAAGGGAATGTTGCATCGACAAGCGCATCGGCAAACAACTCTAGCTCGGTTTCCGAAGTGCTTATCAGGGGAATGGTTGACGCATTGAAAGAGCGCGCAACAAAGGACTCTTTGATGGAGCTTCCGATTTTCGATTTAAAAAAATGGACGCATTTTAAATCCATTTATGATAAAACTTCTTCGGAAGGAAAATTTTCCGATTTGGAAAATCTAACTCGCCTACAAAGATCATTAAAGCGACGTGCGTAGGCGGATTAATGCTCGATGCGCAGAACGTCGATTTAATTATAAAGCGTCTAGAGCAAGAATTTGGAGCGCCCGATTTGATTTACAACGCGCTGTTGAAGGAATTAATGAACGTAGAGAATCCTACAATGCAAAGGCCGAAGTCAATCACAGCTTTTCATGCACGCCTTAAACAACCTTGTGGTGAACATGGTAACGCTAGATCAAGAAGAATTCCTCAACGACCAACGCCTCTTGAAAGACTTAGCACAAAGACTTCCACCTAATGTAAAAGGTGGTTCATGCACCTCCTAGATGCGGACATTGAAAGATTTTGCCACATGGTTGAAGCCTACGGAAGAGTTAGCAATGCTAACAGCCGAAACCACTAAGAAACAAGACAATTCTCAAAGGCTCCCACATAATCGCGATACTCGACCGCAACGGATTCGCCTCATTTGTGGCTATGATCACAGAGCCACTGATTGCCAAGAATTTAAAAATATGCCAATAGAAACCGTGAGACGTATGCGCATCTGTGTTAACTGTTGCA
Source organism: Anopheles arabiensis (assembly GCF_016920715.1). Classification (NCBI taxonomy): domain Eukaryota; kingdom Metazoa; phylum Arthropoda; class Insecta; order Diptera; family Culicidae; genus Anopheles; species Anopheles arabiensis. The sequence goes on from NW_024412163.1 coordinate 289,712, forward strand.
ATCAAGTTGTTATTTGCCTCCGCAATGCAGGCAACGGGGAAGATTGCTCCAATTTCAATCCAGAATCCAACTACACCAGTACGCACGGAAAATTTAAACATTCACAAGGAACCGGAATTACTTGAACATTTCAAATTATACCTGTGACCATTCGCCACGGGGATAATGAACTTGAGACTATGGACTCAGGGTCTTCCGCAAGCTTGATTTTACGCGATCTCAAAGAAGAACTGCACACCTCAGCCATTTTCTTTGGCTTGTCCATTCAGGAGGAACCAAACTGTGTCCATTTTGATTAAGGACCAGTCTGGAAAATTTATTAACCTTGATGGCAGAACAGTACAATGGAGCTACTTGATGGAGCAGCTTAAAAGAAAATATCGGCATTTAAAGGGAATTGATTTAGCAAGCTATTGCGACTACCCAAAATAATTATCGGGTGCAAAACAGGAAGGATTGTTTTCTCTCATGGAGAATGGCGAAGAAAAAAACAATGGCGGATCTAATGAAAGGATATTTTTCTACCGAAGAGTTCGGTGTTAAGCTCGTCTTGCCTCTACTAATGAAGGAAACATTAAATAAAACGAAGAACGGGTATGAAATAGGTCTACTATGGAAGAGAGATGAGATCAGACTTCCGAAAGCTTCGCTCAAGCACTAAGAAGACTGCAATGTCCGCGATACTAAAAAATGGTATCACGAAGAGATAGCTGTCAAAAGGGATACGCTCAAGCGATCGAAGCTCGCACTTTGCTATAATAAATTACAACTTGTATTTGATAGCAAAAATAATGGCATATCACTTAACAATTGCTGATGCAGTTGCATACTGATCCGCTTTATGGGCATTTCAAGTGACATCAAGGAAATGTTTCTGGGCATAAGGCACAAAGATTTCTTTATCGTAGCAACCAAAATCCACAAATTAGGACACGATGAAGCGACTACATCAGCATTGGAAAGTGCTCAACCTGATGCAGACAACACATACGATAAAATCCTCGGTCAGCATAGACTCACTTACTTAATATGCCAGAATATTGAAAATTTACGAATTAATTGCTAATTACGTGAGCAAGACATCTGGAGGCAAGGATCTGCAACAGGAATGCAATTAACATTCCCAGATGCGGTATCACTTCACGTATCGGAATTTGCTGGCCGTACCACGCACAAAAGACCGAATCACAGTCCGTTATTCTCCACGCATCTTGCCACCTCAATACCAACAACTTTACTGCGTGGCGTGAACCGGAGCCTGGTTTATACGCTCGATCAATAATCCTTCTGAATCAACCTTATAGCAAGGTACTTATAGTCCCACTTCGTACAAGAAAGGACCGGTTGGTCCTTGTGACCTTTGACCCAAGATAAATTCTGTTCAAACACCTATCTGAGCCTTAGATTCATTACCGATGTTGCGTTTGGTCTTTGCCTCGTTTATCTGCAATCCGAAATCCTTAACATAGATAATATCAGCGTATGCCACCCCTGTAGTCACAGTTGATCAGGTAGACGGTGGTTCCTGAGTTTTCCAGCAATTGGTCGTCATTGCTAGCCTTATCAGCCGATTCCAACTCACGAAATGCTATCAAGACGTTTCTGTATTCATCTCTCCAAAGCCGCATCTTTCCAATCCTCTTTGATAACTATTCTTCGACGTTCCTGTCAAGAATATTTTATAGTATTCATAATACCCCTCCCAACCTGTATACGCCGAGATTCCGATCGAATCCCACGTTTTGATGAACAACCTCCATTCTTGATTCAGCTTATCAGCCGACGGATCATCTAGGAGTATGTTATCTGCTACGCTTGCTGTTCGCTAAATTTCATCACCAGATCTCCAACAGCAGAATTTACCTGCTAAAAACTACTGGTTTGCTCAGTTCCCATGTTTTGCTCTTCCAACAAAACTCGATGGCGCAATGGTTGCTGCAATGCACGTAATTCATCGTCGTTACGACGTGAGTATATTTCTTGCACAGTCGTTCCAAATCTACTATTCAAAGCGAATGCAGCAATAGTCCGTGTTGAAATTGGCCGTCAATCGATATTGGATTAGTCGATCACTCCACACCTTTGCTTCCTATCGCTTTACTGTGCTCATGCATGTGACAGCCAATTGGCGGTACATTGGCTCACCGAAAGTAATTTCGCACTGGATTAAAACACGCAAACCCGATTGCGGTCATTCCACTTAATTTTTGCTCCTACCATTGAAATCTGTCAAACTACTGTTCAAAATTAGTACTGCTAAATCCGACCATTCGCCCTGCTGCAATTCGAGACTTGTGACACTTTGGACCTGTAGATGGACAATACAATTCGGGTCTTCGAAGGCTCGAATCAATGCATTGGATTTTCTCCCTGCATTCCTAAAGAAGAACTGCACACAGTTGCATAGGGATCACATCAAGGCTCAAGCTATCGCTCGAACTTCGGAAATAACGGTGTAATTCATTTCTTGTTAAGGACATAAAAACCGGAAAGTCATAGCGAATTTGTCAATTGATTTATGGAACAAATTTATGGCGCCCTTGATGAACCAGTAGAACAGTTTAGCACCACTAACCGATAAAACTCCGCTGAGCCGTGCACTTGAGCAAATGATCGCAGATAAATTCGGCTACTTGTATTGCGGGAAGCATGCAAATTTGCCCGGCATTCCAGAGGAAGGAAGAAGGGCCACCTGCCCAAGCCGCTATCCGGAGGACGCCATTCCCGGCCAGCGCAGTGAAGTGAAGCGCAGTGAAGTGAAGTGCAGTGAAGTGAAAGCCGGAGGAAGCCATTCCCGGCCAACGTGGAAGGAAGAAGGGCCACCGGCCCAAGCCGCTATCCGGAGGACGCCATTCCCGGCCAGCGCAGTGAAGTGAAGTGCAGTGCAGTGAAAGCCGGAGGAAGCCATTCCCGGCCTACGAGGAAGGAAGAAGGGCCACCCGCCCAAGCCGCTATCCGGAGGACGCCATTCCCGGCCAGCGCAGTGAAGTGCAGTGCAGTGAAGTGAAAGCCGGAGGAAGCCATTCCCGGCCAACGAGGAAGGAAGAAGGGCCACCCGCCCAAGCCGCTATCCGGAGGACGCCGTTCCCGGCCAGCGCAGTGAAGTAAAGTGCAGTGAAGTGAAAGCCGGAGGAAGCCATTCCCGGCCAACGAGGAAGGAAGAAGGGCCACCCGCCCAAGCCGCTATCCGGAGGACGCCATTCCCGGCCAGCGCAGTGAAGTAAAGTGCAGTGAAGTGAAAGCCGTAGGAAGCCATTCCCGGCCAACGAGGAAGAAGGGCCACCCGCCCAAGCCGCTATCCGGAGGACGCCATTCCCGGTTAATGCAGTGAAATGAAGTGCAGTGAAGTGAAAGCCGGAGGAAGCCATTCCCGGCCAACGAGGAAGGAAGAAGGGCCACCCGCCCGAGCAGCAACCGGAGGACGCCATTCCCGGTCAAGTGAGAAGTGCAACAGCAGCAGGAGAGCAGCAGCAGCAGAGCAGCAGTAGCAGAGCAGCGGTAGCAGAGCAGCGGTAGCAGAGCAGCGGCAGCGTTACGTCAACATTGTTACAAGCCTAGTAACACCAGCGAAGCGTAATACTGCGAAATCGTGAGTAATCGTGGCCAATTCTAAGGAGAAAATTGTACTTTTTGAGGGGAGGGGAAGAAAATGAGTTAGGGCATTTAAGGGAGGAGATAGTCAAAATGAAGGAAGATCGCGCGGAAATGCTGCGAGTTATAGAAATGCAGGTCGAAATGCAAAAGCGACTCGAAACCAAGATAAGCGACTTGGAGGAAACGAACCCCAATATTGCTAGACTAGCTGTGCAAATGCTAGAGCTACAAACAGAATTAAAAAAACAGAAAAGAGATAAACCACAAAAACGCGAGACGCAAGAAGGGAATGTTGCATCGACAAGCGCATCGGCAAACAACTCTAGCTCGGTTTCCGAAGTGCTTATCAGGGGAATGGTTGACGCATTGAAAGAGCGCGCAACAAAGGACTCTTTGATGGAGCTTCCGATTTTCGACGGGGATTTAAAAAAAATGGACGCATTTTAAATCCATTTATGATAAAACTTCTTCGGAAGGAAAATTTTCCGATTTGGAAAATCTAACTCGCCTACAAAGATCATTAAAGGGGAAGCCGCGACGTGCGTAGGCGGATTAATGCTCGATGCGCAGAACGTCGATTTAATTATAAAGCGTCTAGAGCAAGAATTTGGAGCGCCCGATTTGATTTACAACGCGCTGTTGAAGGAATTAATGAACGTAGAGAATCCTACAATGCAAAGGCCGAAGTCAATCACAGCTTTTCATGCACGCCTTAAACAACCTTGTGGTGAACATGGTAACGCTAGATCAAGAAGAATTCCTCAACGACCAACGCCTCTTGAAAGACTTAGCACAAAGACTTCCACCTAATGTAAAGGAAAGGTGGTTCATGCACCTCCTAGATGATTATAGAAAAACTGGGAAAAATAAGATAAAAACATTGAAAGATTTTGCCACATGGTTGAAGCCTACGGAAGAGTTAGCAATAATGCTAACAGCCGAAACCACTAAGAAACAAGACAATTCTCAAAGGCTCCCACATAATATTCAATCTGTCAATCGCGATACTCGACCGCAGCAACGAAACAACTCTTATAACAATCCACCTCCTAGATCTCGATTTAGATGCCTCATTTGTGGCTATGATCACAGAGCCACTGATTGCCAAGAATTTAAAAATATGCCAATAGAACGAAGATGGGAAACCGTGAGACGTATGCGCATCTGTGTTAACTGTTGCAATCAAACTAACCACGATGCACATAGTTGTTATTTGCCTCCGCAATGCAGGCAATATGGTTGTCGGGGAAGACACCACACCTTGCTCCATCGCATTTCAATCCAGAATCCAACTACACCAGTACGCACGGAAAATTTAAACATTCACAAGGAACCGGAATTACTTGAAATATACTTTCAAATTATACCTGTGACCATTCGCCACGGGGATAATGAACTTGAGACCTTTGCCTTTATGGACTCAGGGTCTTCCGCAAGCTTGATTTTACGCGATCTCAAAGAAGAACTGCAAGTGGAGGGATCACCTCAGCCATTTTCTTTGGCTTGGACAAACGGATCCATTCAGGAGGAACCAGGCAGCCAAACTGTGTCCATTTTGATTAAGGACCAGTCTGGAAAATTTATTAACCTTGATGGCCTGAGAACAGTAGAGTCAATGGAGCTACCAAAACAAACCGTTGATGGAGCAGCGCTTAAAAGAAAATATCGGCATTTAAAGGGAATTGATTTAGCAAGCTATTGCGATGGACTACCCAAAATAATTATCGGGTTACCACATGCTCACCTCATGTGTGCATTACGCACCAAATTAGGACGCGCGGGAGGACCAATAGCTATGCAAACCCACCTGGGGTGGGTATTACTAGGAGCAAGTAGTTCAAAATCAAAACAGGAAGGATTGTTTTCTCTCATGGAGAATGGCAAAGAAGAAAAAAACAATGGCGGATCTAATGAAAGGATATTTTTCTACCGAAGAGTTCGGTGTTAAGCTCGTCACCAACTTGCCTCAATCAAAAGAAGAAGAGAGCAAAAATACTAATGAAGGAAACATTAAATAAAACGAAGAACGGGTATGAAATAGGTCTACTATGGAAGAGAGATGAGATCAGACTTCCGGAAAGCTTCGCTCAAGCACTAAGAAGACTGCAATGTCTAGAAAGGAAGATGGAAAGAGACGCGATACTAAAAAAAATGGTATCACGAAGAGATAGCTGCATATTGTCAAAAGGGATACGCTCAAGCGATCGAAGGGAACAATCTATTGAAAGATGAACATAACCTCAAACTAAATTACATACCGCACTTTGCTATAATAAATTACAACAAGCCCAAACCTAAACCGGGACTTGTATTTGATGCTGCAGCAAAAAAATAATGGCATATCACTTAATTCACAATTGCTGTCCGGACCTGATGCAGTTGCATCTCTTTTCGGCATACTGATCCGCTTTAGAGAGGGACGCGTGGGCATTTCAAGTGACATCAAGGAAATGTTTCACCAAGTGGGCATAAGGCAGGAGGACCGGTGTGCTCAAAGATTTCTTTATCGTAGCAACCAAAATGATAAACCACAAATTTTCGAAATGAAGGTAATGACCTTCGGGGCAACATGCTCCCCGCATGCGCCCAGTTCGTTAAGAACGAAAATGCAGCACTTTTTCAAACGAGGTACCCGGAAGCAGCGATTGCAATTGTCCGCAACCATTATGTAGATGATTATCTAGACAGTTTCGATTCCGATGAATTGGCGATCAAGAGAACAAAGGAAGTGGTAAAGATACACGATGAAGCGAAATTCTACATCAGAAATTTTTATCGAACTCAGTTAAAGTATTGGAAAGTCTACCTAAAGAGAGAGTGATTGACTCCAACCTGATGAAAATATGTGAATCAGACAACACATACGATAAAATCCTCGGTCAGCGGTGGGATAGAGAAAGGGACTCACTTAAGTATATAATAAAAGGCTTAATAGAAACAGGAGGGAATGCCACTAAAAGAATATTACTATCAAACACAATGAAAATTTACGACCCCTTGGGATTAATTGCTAATTACGTGGTGGAATCAAAAATATTAATGCAAGACATCTGGAGGCAAGGATTGGATTGGGATGATAAGTTGCCGGCGGAGCTGCAAAGGAGATGGCAGGAATGGGTGGTAAGGATGAAGGAAGTGGAGACAATTAACATTCCCAGATGCTACTCATCGGTATCAGAGGTGAGCTTCACGTATTTGTAGACGCATCTGAAAAGGCGTTTGCAGCAGTGGCGTATTTACGTACCACGCACAAAAAGGGGTTGATATTAGTGTTGCGTCCAGCAACAAAGCTCTTCTCTTTCGCGAATTTAAAGTTGAAACATCAGTTTTCTTAATTCACTTAATTTCATTACTTACTTACTTACTTATCCGGCGCTACAACCGCTTTGCGGTCTTGGCCTGCCTCAGGAGTGTCCGAAACCGCTCACGGTCTCGCGCCTTCGTCTGCCAGTCCGTTATCCCGGCCTTAATGGCGGACGCCTCCACGCCATCTTGCCACCTCAATTTGGGCCTACCACGCCTCCTCTGTCCTTGTGGACGGCCTAAAAAGACTTTACGGGCTGGGTCGTTCGTTTCCATGCGTATAACATGGCCAGCCCACCGGAGCCTGGCGAGCTTTATACGCTGTACGACAGTGAGGTCGCCGTACATCTCGTATAGCTCGTCATTATAGCGGCTCCTCCATTGTCCTTCCACACATACGGGGCCAAGTATCCTTCTGAGCATCTTCCTCTCGAACGCGGCTAAGAGGGTTTCGTCGGATTTGGACAGTGTCCATGTCTCAGAGGCGTATGTGAGCACTGGTACTATATAGGTACTATATAGTCCCAGCTTCGTCCGTCGCGACAGGTTCTTTGAGGTGAACTGCTTTTTCAGGCTGTAGAATGACCGGTTGGCAGCCAGCATCCTTGCGCGCAACTCAACTTCCATACTGTTGTCGTTGCTGACCTTTGACCCAAGATAGGTGAATTCTGGGACGACTTCAAAAGTGCGTTCACCTATCTGTACATCACGCCTACGTAGATTCGGATTATTTATTGGTAGGTCCGCTGATGTTGCCACCATCAGTTTGGTCTTTGCCTCGTTTATCTGCAATCCGAGGTTCTCTGCCGCCTGCTCAATCCCTTGGTAGGCTTCTGCTACATAGGAGAGCCGCAGACCAATGATGTCTATATCATCAGCGTATGCCAGGATCTGGGTTGACTTATAGAAGATGGTTCCTGTAGTCTCCACCCTCGAGTCGCGGATGGCCCTCTCTAGCGCCAAGTTGAATAGGAGACAGGCAAGCCCGTCCCCCTGGCGCAGACCCTTGGTGGTAGCAAAAGGTCCTGAGAGTTTTCCATCCACCCTCACCTGGCATGTGACGTTGGTCATAGTCATTGTAACTAGCCTTATCAGTTTGGCCGGGATTCCAAATGAGCTCATAGCGTCGTACAGTTTTACCCTGGCTATGCTATCGTATGCGGCTTTGAAATCTATGAAGAGATGGTATGTGTCGTTTCTGTATTCAGCCATCTTCTCCAAGATCTGCCGCATGGTGAAGATCTGATCAGTGGTTGATTTTCCGTTTCGGAATCCTCTTTGATAGTTTCCGACTATCTCTTCGACGTGCGGGACAAGGCGATCCTGAAGGATCAGGAGAATATTTTATAGGCGGTATTCAACACCGTAATACCCCTGTAGTTGTTGCAGTCCAACCTGTCTCCCTTCTTGTATACGGGGTAGATGATGCCGAGATTCCAATCACAAGGCATCGATTCGCTATCCCACACCTCAGTAACAATTTGATGAATCTCGTTTTCTAGTCGTGCACCTCCATTCTTGACCAGTTCAGCTGCAATTCCGTCGGTTCCGGGTGCCTTGTTATTTTTCAGCCGACGGATAGCCTTTCGTGTTTCTTCTATGCTAGGTGGCAGTAGCATGACATTATCTGCTAGTGGCGCTTCTAGCTGTTCGCTAAATTGGTCATTGAGTAATTCATCAAAGTACTGAGCCCACCGCGAGAGGACCTCTGGCTGGTTACTGACCAGATCTCCATCCTTGTTGCGACAGCAGGTTACCTTAGGTACAACGTTGTTTCGGTGACCTGCTATCGCTTGGTAAAACTTTCGTGTCGGTCCGTACTCCTCTCTGGTTTGCTCGAGTTCCCGCATGTTTTGCTCTTCCAAAGCATGCTTCTTGGAGCGGTGAACTCGTTTCTCTTCGCGTCTAAGCCGTGAATATTCCTCTGCGCATGCCCGCGTTCTATGCCGTTGCTGCATTGCTCGGTATGCAGTATTCTTACGTTCGGTCACTTGTCTGCATTCATCGTCGAACCAGCCAGATTTGGTGTTGCCACGACGTGGTGGGAGTATATTTCTTGCACAGTTTATTATTTTTGTTTTTAGAGCGTTCCACCTCTCGCTCGTAGTTTCGTATCTGTCTTCTGGTAGTAGAGACTATTCTAAAGCGGTTTTGAATTCCTGTTGGACAGCAATGTCCCTTAGAGAGTCCGTGTTGAGCCGAGCCTGCGTGTTTTCTCCGCCCCATTGGCGCGGGGCGGGCGATTCTACAACGTATCACTAAGCCACCCAAGTAGTGATCGGAATCGATATTGGCTCCTCGATATGTTCTGACATTTAACAGACTCGACTGTCGTCGGCGGCTTATTAACACGTGGTCGATCTGGTTGAAGGATTCTCCACCCGGGTGCGCCCACGTAATCTTGTGGATTTTTTTGCGCGCAAATTTGGTACTTCCTACAACCAGATTGTTCGCTGCGGCGAACTGGACCAATCTACTACCATTATCATTACTGTGCTCATGCAGACTGTGACAGCCAGTGTATTGGCGGTACATTGGCTCCCTACCGACTTTTGCGTTGAAGTAATTTCATTAAACTGTATTAAAAATTCACTGAACTTTCTTCTCTTGGCGCGATGGTAGAAAGAGGTCGATTTTCGTCTTCGTGCCCGTTTTAAAACTTCACGCAAACCCGATTGCGGTCATTCCACTTAATTTGCGCAGGTTCATCCGTTGCACGCGAAGCTCCTTCGGGATGAACCATTCCTACTCTCTCTATTTCGCCCGTGTTTGTTTCGCCTGTGCTACCTGTCCCTCTCTCACTTCACCACAACGCATCTGTCAAACTAGAACCGCTGTTGGTAAACAACAATTAGTCTCGTAGCTGCTAAATCCCGCGTTGCACCCACACAACCCCTGTCGATCCCACGCCTGGAGCTGCAAGCAGCAGTTCTAGGGGCCAGACTAGCAGAAACTGTTTTAAAGGAAATGAGAATGGAATTAGATGATGCACTTTTTTGGACTGATTCGAAGACAGTGCTAGCGTGGATCACCTCGGAATCAAGAAAATATAAACAATTCGTAGCTCTAAGGATCGGGGAAATTTTAAATCGAAGCTGCTCGAATCAATGGCATTGGATAGGTACAAAGGAAAACCCAGCAGACGAAGCCACTAAGGTCACAAACGGACCATCAATATGGTTTAAAGGGCCTGCATTCCTAAAAAACAATTATAAACACTCAACAGAAAAGATAGAAGTGGTAACTATGGAGGAAATGCGACACAGTTGCACAGCTAAAACGGTCAATAAATTAGATTGGAGTGTTATTAACGTAGATTGGTCATCAAGGTGGCTCAAGCTACGAAAATCTCTTGCTGTTTGTCTAAAATATTTCGATTGGTTAAAAGCTAA